>NW_010414411.1:54555-69104 GCF_000710305.1 Buceros rhinoceros silvestris
TCTTCCTCAGGGTTGTGTTTGAGACTGCTCATTTTATAGGAAATTACGCTGTTGCACTAAGAAAAATATCCAGCCCTGAGACCAACTTCATGAGGTAGTTTCATGAATTACATCACTGATACAAAATGACAGGATTAGAAAAGATAAAACTGTTACATAAAGCAGGTAGATGAAAAACATTATAGATGTATAAGAAGTAGTTTACTACTATCTTAATAGTAGTAACTGCCTTGAATAGAAAAGGATATTTCTAAACACCGACGTCCAAAAAAAGCTGAAAAGGGAAACAAGGAGTTTCTTACAAATTATATGGTTAGATTTTTTGAGTCTAATGAAACAATCATCCATCACAACCTTAATCATTTTTATTTACAGACCCTGCACCCTCTATTTCATCATCTACCTTTGCCTTTTGATCATAAACTTCATGCAAAAGAATCATCTTCCTCTGCATTCAGGAGGCACACATCACACCTGGGGTAGCATCATACCTAAAGCATTGTAACTATAAATAATATCACATCATTACTTTAACTAAAACCCATTTACTGCTCTACAATTGACAATACAGTATTAACGATGGAGGAAAACAAAAAAAGACTAAATTAACATCTTTCTGGTTAAAAAAGCCCCCTGATTGACAAGCACCACCCTCTCAAATATTTATTCCACTCAAATGTTTATCCTCTTTATAAGGTAACTGCATAATGAGAAGTCTGGTATGTCAGGCATTGAATCTTTGAGACTAAATTCATTGTCCGGAGCAAATCTCTTCACATTCCCATGTCTCAGTTCTCACCCTTTCAGCTGTCTGGTCTACTTTGCACTATAAGCACTTGACAGGAAGGCCAGTCTCCTATTAGGTGTCTGTAAAAAGTTTACCACAACAGTCCAACTGTCTCAGCTGTGGCTTCTGAGTGTTACCACAATGTGTATAAAAATTACACCTAATGGACCTTTATCTTGCAATTCTATAGTAAACTCTGGAACCCTGAAAACACAAAAGGACTCGTCTGAAGGTCAGTGTGTTTAGTTGCACGCATAAAACTAAGCACGTGCTAAAGAGTGTGCAGGAATATTTATCTGGAAATCAACAGATGGATCCATCAAACTTGAGGCACAGAAAATTCATGAGTGTCTTTTACACATAACCCACAGCAACGGGTTACTTCTAGTATTTTCTAAGAGACTTGTCAGCTCATTTAAAAAAACTCTTCTAGGAACGACAACAACCTTGGTTTAATGTGCTAGATCAAATGGCAATTTGGGAAATGCTGCTTTGTTTGTGCAGCTGCAGATGTGAGGACATATTGCAAAGCAAGCTACCAACTTTTACATTTTTTAATTAACAATTAAGTTTCCAGGAACATTTTTTTGTGAATTGTCTCTGAAAGACTATTTCTACTCCAAGTCAATTCCTGAAACGGTGGCAGATAGCGATAGTGCATTTCTTGCCTGTTGAACGGAAAATGGAATTGAATTAATTAACATGCACAGTATTTTCTTCTTTTAAAATTAATTTGAACATTGTAATATCTATTTTGTGCGTGATGTCTTATACCAGATCGCTAAGCTGCAGAACATTAACTTCTCAAGGTTACCCTCAGAGATGCCCTAGGTAGCAGAAACAAGAGGGTCCTAGAGACCAGACAGCTGCTGTAGATCCGGCTGCTGCTCTCTTCCCCACGCTTCATTCGGAGCAAGCTTTGCTCTCCACAAACACTGATTCAAGCTTCCTCCACACCAATCCCAAAAGAATTTGTGAAAAGTGTGTGTGTGTCTTTGTATAGAACTCTGCATGCAGGGAGAGTGGAGGGGACTGTCCCACTGGCTTCTTCCCACCTGAAAGCAAGGGGTTTTAATATTTAATTTTTTTTTTTTGCTCATCTCTATAACAGAAATAGGTATATTCAGAAGACAGATCATCCCACCTTACAACGGGTGATAATTTAACTACAGTAATTCTCCCACTAAAGGTACCCATCTCTTTTGACTATGCAACTATGAAAGACCTATATTTAGACAGCTACTTTTAAAAATTGTTTAGAAAGTTTCACCTTAGGAAGCGTATTTCCCCTGCCCATTCCCAGATTCAGTGCGATTTGGTGCTGCCCTTCTCTGAGGCCGTTCTCATACAACGGGCAGAGATGCCTCCCAGGCAGGAGCTGCAGGTATTCTCAGATACAGACAGCGTATCTCTATTTTCCTGAACAGCGCTGCCAACCCTCATTTCTTGATGGAGAACACGAAGTAGCTTGGCTTTTCATAAATTTCTATGAGGGAAACTGCTTTAATCTTTAAGTACTTTCCATCTGAAAACTGGGTACCACTAAAGTATTTTACTTCCATTAATATAAAATTCCAAATAATTTAAATCCAATGAACAGTTTTACACAACAAGAAAACATTTTCCACTGGGTTTATTTATAAAAGTTCTCCTTCCACTGTGCCCCTGGCTAAACTCTTTGATAGAACCCCCCTCATGAATTTCACATTTGTTGCATGCTAACAAATCTTTTCACCTTTCTAAAAGTACTTCACAGCTCTACCTGTAATAAATCACACAGTCTTTGTGCCTTTGTCCGCCAGTCCTGCCCACTCCATGGATCTGGTATTTATAGTTATCTGGCAACATACGCACACGTGCATTTCCCTAACTCTGCCAAAACTTTCCCTTTGAACGCTCTCCTGTAGAGAATCCACATGCAGCATTTACCTTCCATAGCTGTATGAGTGAGCACAAACATATTTCTGTCCCATCAGAACATAAATTCTTTTTTTTTGGCTGTTTTAAAAAATAAAACTACCAGTTTCAAAAGCACACAGCTCTACCTGTAATAAATCACACAGTCTTTGTGCCTTTGTCCGCCAGTCCTGCCCACTCCATGGATCTGGTATTTATAGTTATCTGGCAACATACGCACACGTGCATTTCCCTAACTCTGCCAAAACTTTCCCTTTGAACGCTCTCCTGTAGAGAATCCACATGCAGCATTTACCTTCCATAGCTGTATGAGTGAGCACAAACATATTTCTGTCCCATCAGAACATAAATTCTTTTTTTTTGCTGTTTTTTAAAAATAAAACTACCAGTTTCAAAAGCATAGAACATTTTAAAAAGTCTAAACATGAAGGTTTTGTCATAAAGTTCCCATGAAGCTGGCAGGATTTTTCAAGGACAAAATGTCTACCGCTATGCTTCGGTTTTTGTTGTTTTTTTTTCTCCAACTCTTTCAGGAGAGAAGCTTAGAGAGGAATAACAGATTGCATGGAATGAGACTGGACTACAGTAAAAAACTGGTTTATGGAATCAATGGTAAACTCCCAGTTGCTTAATTGAGGTTAATATTTCCACTCAGATACTCCTGTGGTGGTTAGAGATCTTCTAGCAAAATCATATCACTGCTTCATTTTACCAGCACAGAGAAAGCTCATCTTCATAAGATGAATAACTAGAGAAATCATGTTTTATAACTTATCTAGATTGCCTGTGTGATTAAACATTTTTTGCTTCTGTAATTGAACATTTTTTGCTGTTCTTGGATTGATTCATTTCCTTATGAGACATAGTTCTTTCAGTTCAAATTTGAACATCATCCAAATATTCCTTTATAAAGAAAACAAATTTCTTTGCAGCTTGTTCTCCCCCCCAAAAAAGTAAGATTTTATAAAACCTGCCCCCATATCCCATTTTAATGAAAAAAAAAAAAACGAACAAAGAGAAGGCTGAATTTTGTTTTAAGAAGTGATCTTTTGATGGCCTAATTCTCTACAACATTAGCTTTCTTTTTCTATTTATCTTGATAAGAGAGAATATAGGCACAGTTAAATGGACAATTTTCTTTCCAGAAGAACAAGAACTGGAAAAAAAAAATCAGTACAATTTTAAATGGGAGGGTATCTTATAAAACAGTTGATTATATAAAAATAGCTTTTTATACTTAGCTACACAATCACTGAGTTTTCTGATGCAAAAGAACTAGTTACAGTTTTTGGAAAAAAATAGCAACAATAATTTTTTCTTTATTTTGGAGAAATACTTGTTAATTCTGCAGTACTCCTGCCAGCAAAATTGTCATTGATGGGAATTAACCGAATTTCATAGGAGATATGAGAGGCAGAGCCATGTATGAGTATGGCTCCCGACCTAAATTGTTTTGATGGATGCATTGTCATCACTTAAACCTCACAATCTGATCCAGTGGCGCTTCTTTATGTCAAACCTTCTGTTCTAATTTAACAGAACTGAAAGAAAACATGTAATTTGAAGAAGCTCAAGTAAAGCGTTTTTCAAAGTTTTGGGGTAGTTTGGTACTGAACTTCCATGTGACTTTAAAAGTCATCTAACTGCTCTTTCTGACTTAGGAAGTGTCTCCCCAGATAGCTGGAACATCTGGGAAAAGAAAGGAAAGGAAGTCAGGAAATCATGAGGCTAACTTAGCCTCACATGAAGATGAAGGTCCTTGGGTGGTTGTCATCCAAACTTGAACAGAGATGGGTTTTTTGGTCTGGTTTGTATCATTTTTTTAGAATGAAAGCCTGTCCTGAGGGGAGTGATGCCATTGATCCACCACTGGGACTCCGTTTTATTTCTGTTGGTGAGTCTGTCTCTCAATTTCTTATTCTTCCACCTTGATCTTGCAGCCCACGCGCGTTGTCCACTGATGTGCAATGTTCTCTATCCACTCCAGGCTTCTGAAGGTTGGCAGGGGCAAGGCTGGGATTTTTGCTACTTTCTTCTCTCGGTAAGAGATTTCACATCATGAAGAGTCCCTTCCCTAGCGACTCTGATTGCTTCTTTTGACACATGCTGTTGCACAAGGATACAACCTTAAATAATTCTTCCTGGTTTGCTGTTTACCATTTAGGACAAATGAAGCCATGGATTCCTTGTGGCCTCGGTAAGATCAACGGACGTTCACCACATGACATTGACTAAACAGCATCAAATGCAACATTGCGTCCTTGGCCACTCTTAGATCTAAATATCTTTTAAGGAGCCAGAAAACATGGTTCTTAATTTTTGAAAACAACGTTATTATTAAGAGGACATATGCGATGAAAGTCTTATCCGTATTTCCTAATTTCCCAAAGGGTTAATAAAAGCCATCATCTAATTACATACACCCTAACTTGAAAAAAAAAACCTTTTCAGTTATATTTTGCTCACAATTGAGAGTTTCATAAGAAGAGCTTCTGAATACTTTTGATAAAATCTGTTGTTTGTCCTTTACTTTCTTCCCTTTGATGGTACAAAGCAGAATTGGAAACTGGTATTACTGTCGGATAAATTGAACACAGTTATCACATCATGAGATTATATACAACTTGGTTAGAGAGAAAAAAAACTCCTCACAAGCTCTAGAAACAGAACTCTGCTGCTGCCTTCTGCAGTCTGTGACTGTATATTGGCAGGACAGCAGCTGATGACAAAGTGCACACGGGTCTGCTGAAGCTATTCCGCAGTCAAGGGGTATCTTCTCAGCTGTCGTTTCAGGGATCAAGATGTATGAAGTGCCAAACGTTCTATTAGTTTTCTCACATTTGGAATCATAGAATCACAGAATCACTTTGGTTGCAAGAGACCTTTAAGATCAAGTCCAACTGTTAACCCAGCACTGCCAGGTCACCGCTATATCTCGTCCCTCAGCACCACATTTGAGGACCTAGGTTTTACTTAGAGTGGACAAGATATTTCCATGCTTCTATGAGTTTTCTTCTGTGCTAGTGCAAGTGTGTTCTGATGAGTAAATAAATTTTAAAATAATGTGAAATTTACTTTATAATGTACATTCCAAATGTATTTGTTGCTTGGGTTGTTTCTTCTTATGCTTAACCGTCGGTAATCATGGCTTTACCAGAACACTTAGGTGCTTCTGAGAGCCTAGAATTACCTGTAAATTGTGTGATCTTACTTTTTACTGTTTTTTCCTAGCTTTGATCTAATAAACTAGCAAATGGTACCTGGAGAGATAGACACAGTCTAAGTGAAAGGCAAAGCGTCGCTAATTTTTCACTCTAACTCCCATTTTGATTTCTAATACCTGTAGACATGTCACTCAGCTTTTCTGAGTTTTCTAATCTGAAAAGTGAAGGTCTTAACACTTAAGTTCTTCACATAGTTGGAGTAATTAATAAAACCTTTGCAAAGAATCACCGAATCACAAAATCACAGAAAGGCAGGGGTTGGAAGGGACCTCTAGAGATCACCTAGTCTAACCACCCTGCTAAAGCAGGTTCAGCTAGAGCAGGTTGCACAGCATCGTGTTCAGGCAGGTTTTGAGTATTTCCAGAGAAGGAGGCCCCACAACCTCTCTGGGCAGCCTGTTCCAGTGCTCTGTCACCACCACAGTAAAGAAGTTTCTCCTTTGTTCAGATGGAACTTCCTGTGTTCTACTTTGCGCCCATTGCCCATGTCCTGTCACTGGGCACCACTGAAGAGTGTGCCCCCATCCTCTTGACACCTTTCAGATAGTTATAAGCACCGGTGAGATCCCTCAGTCCTCTCTTCTCCAGGCTAAACAAACCCATGTCTCTCAGCCTTTCCTCAAATGAGAGATGCTCCAGTCCCCTCATCATCTTTGTAGCCCTCCACTGGACTCTCTTCAGTAGTTCCTTGTCTCTCTTGACCTGGGCTCCCCAGAACTGGACAGAGGACTCCAGATGTGGCCTCATTAGGGCAGAGTAGAAGGGGAGGAGAACCTCCCTTGACCTGCCGGTCACTCTCTTTTTAATGCACCCCAGGATACCACTGGCCTTCTTGGCCACAAGGGCACACTGCTGGTTCATGGTTATCTTGCTGTCCACCAGGACTCCCTGGTCCTTCTCTGCAGAGCTGCTTTCCAGCAGGTCAACCCCTCCCCCCTTGCCCTGCCGGTCACTCTCTTTTTAATGCACCCCAGGATACCACTGGCCTTCTTGGCCACAAGGGCACACTGCTGGTTCATGGTTATCTTGCTGTCCACCAGGACTCCCTGGTCCTTCTCTGCAGAGCTGCTTTCCAGCAGGTCAACCCCTAACCTGTACTGGTGCACGGCATTATTCCTCCCTAGGTGGAGGACCCTACACTTGCCTTTGTTGACCTTCATTAGGTTCCTCTCCTCCCAACTCTCCAGCCTTCTGGTGCATCAGCCACTCCTCCCAGTTTTGTATCATCAGCAAATTTGCTGAGGACACACTCTGTCACTGATGAACATGTTGAATAAGACTGCAGCCAGTGCTGAGCCCTGGGGAACACCACTAGCTACAGGCTTCCAAGTAGACTCTGCGTCACTGATCACAACCCGCTGAGCTCTGTTGTTCAGCCAGTTCCTGATCCACCTCGCTGTCCACTCACCTAACCCACACTTTCTAATCACTAAGATGAATGTAGATGCCCTTACTATCCATCACTGGCCTGTTCGGCAAGAATTCTCTGAGGTTTCTTTCAGAGTTCTGTACTTCATACTTCACCCCTCCCTCAAACATCCTAGGCACTGTTACTCTCAACTTCACAAAAACAAAACTGTACAAAGAGATTTTCTCTCCTGCTTTTCCCAGAAATTTGGGTCTTAGGCTGTTTGGGTGACTATGTGTATTTGGGAATTACAGTTACTTAAGACATCTCACACTGACAACTCAAACAGATTGTGTTTTCATTACTTCTACTCGTTCCTTTATATTGCCTTCTTGTTTTGATCACCTCACTGCACAGAAGTTTTTTCAGCATCTTGTACCTTGCCTGTTTTCCCCAGATGATGCCGTGATCATAGCTAAGAGATTTTTCAGATGTAAATTCTGCTTACTATGGACAC
The DNA here is from genome assembly GCF_000710305.1 of Buceros rhinoceros silvestris. Classification (NCBI taxonomy): domain Eukaryota; kingdom Metazoa; phylum Chordata; class Aves; order Bucerotiformes; family Bucerotidae; genus Buceros; species Buceros rhinoceros. The sequence goes on from NW_010414411.1 coordinate 62,349, forward strand.
GTTATGTCAAAATTACTCTAGGGAATTACTGTCCGTGAAGGGCCAAAATTCCAAAGCTTAAGAAAACCTGAGCTACCTCTTTTCTTCCCTCCCTTTATCATTTCCCTCCCATACCTTGCAGTTTCTTCAGTTTAGGAGAGAGCTGCTTCTCAACCTCCCATGATTATGGCAGCAGAAACAGACCACAATACAGTTGGGGGGGTTAAAATTAAATGCTTGGCATGCATTGTTGGAAACGAATCTCCAACTGTCTTCCCTTTTTTTTTTTTTTTTGTCACCAGGCTGTTTCTTCTTTCTCTGAAAAACTAATCTTTCTGCTTTTTTGTTAATGTAAAAAAGGCATTTCTAAACAGCTGGTGATATCACATAATAATTAAAATAATGAGAAATAGTTTTTAAAAAAAAATAGAAATGAACCATTTGACCAAAGTTATTTAAAGTGAAATTCCTTCACCTTCTAAATGGAAGAGCAGCCTCATCAGACCTGAGTGCAAGGTGGATTCTGGCCATGCCTCTGTGTTTCGTGACTTCAAGCTCTAACTGCTGGATAGGAAAGGCAGGTTTCAGTGTCAGATGCCATGAGCAGAGTATGCTTTCTAAATAATTCTCTTCAGCTAAAACAAGACTTGAGAAGTTTGATACACGCATAAACACATCTGTGTTATATATATATCATAAGAATATGTATGCATGTTTTCTACTTCTGCAGCTCACTTTTTTAATCTAATGCAAGCTGTATGGCTGTTTATTTTAAACACATATAAAGATCTACTATAAAATGGGACAGCTGTTAGCCTAGAGGTCTTTAAAAGAAATAGGCAGATAAGGTAAATAAAAGTACATAACTTTGTAACTAACATATTCGTCTTACTCATGTACTTCTCCATGTTTAGTTTAACAAGGAGAGTTTACTTCATCTCAGTTCTGGGGCAGGAGATACTTATGGAAATGAACGTGCTGTTGTCTGAGAGCCTAACAGCTGATGAGAGGAGGACGTTTACGTTGTCTCAGAAAGCATCACATGAAATAATGACATTGTAGGTTCTGTTGTGAATCAACATCTCTCTTGTAACTCTATCTTTGTAAAACATCTAACAAAATGGTGTCTTTATCCAAAACTGGAGCTCCTAAAGGCTACCAGACTAAAAGCAGCGTGTAGAACGCGGGTAAAGGTTTTGAATGCTGGGAATGACCTATCCGCCCTTGGCTCTTGTAGTCATTCTGAAGCCTCACACAATCTTTCCATAGGCAGAAATTACTTAGCACACCTCATATACTCCCCTAAGAGCAAAATCACCAACTTGCACTATAATCAACTGATGTCACTAAATTGCGTTATTACATCACTGACTACAGTAATGCCAGAATCTTTCTTGCAATCACTGTTCTCTCTCACGGTATTTCCCAATACACAAAAAGACGGCAGTACGACCTACTGTCTTACAATCATAAACCCAGGAAATCAAACTGCATCTGCCCATTGGTCTCAGGTGCACCGTGATGCAGGTATCTGGGTTCCTAACCTGCTCTAGGCACAACAATCAAAAATGCTGATTCTATCTCTCCTCCTCTGACGTTGTTGGATTTTGAGCTTAGAAATGAGAGCAATGAACCGTAATGCATAATAAAAAGATGGCAAAATGTATTCAGAACAACTTAAGTGAGAGGGCATTGCGGGTCAAAGACTAAACCAGCTGTTAATACCCAGCGGATGCATCTCTTCGCATCTTTCTAGAAGAAATGAGTTTTCTTAATGTCTCAAAAAATTTACCGTCTGAAGGTAGAGATCATGATTTCTGTACTTGGAAGATGTCTAATAAAAAGAAAGAACTACCACAAATATTCATTTCTACCCCAGTTTTCAGCTAATCCTGTTTTCAGGCACCATCTTAAGGATTTCCACAACTTCACTAATTTAAAAGAGCAGCACAAGCCCTCTCATTTTGCTCTCTCCTATCTTTGGCAGGAATGGGGCTTCATCCACAAGGCATTTTAAAATGGGCTATCTATAATTGGGATTTCTACAGAGCTGGGAAATGTGCTGGTGATGGTTTAGAAAAGAAGACAGATAAGAAGGGAGGTGAGATTGGTTGACAGGCACTCTGTTATCTCTGCGAGTGGACCAAAGGCAGGTGTACTGTGGGGTCTGGGGGAAAAGCAGGGAGATTGTCAAACAGAATTTGCTATTACAAAATATTTTTCTTTATCGTGGTTATCACAGGAGATTTAAAATAGCTGTCATCTTAGGTCACCTTATGTCACCTTTTGCTGTTCAAATAGTAACCTTGTCAAATGAAACCCTTGTTCTTTGCTTTATTTTTAGACTTTAGGGCTGACCAAAGCAAAGTCCTTCACCTCACTGAACTGTTTGATTAACATTGTGAGAAATACACTTCATCTTTTATATATCAATCTTAATCTGCAAAAAAGACCACTGCAAATTACTAAAACATCATCAAGCGTGATGGCTGGGCTGGCCAAAGGGGAAGATAAAGGGAATAAGGGAGAGGACTTATGGAATCGAAAAGAAAACTGTAACAGCTTTAATGAGAATAATAACAATAAAATGAAATATATACCAATAAATACAGTATCAATACTGAACCCAACCCCCTGGCATCAATCACATCATTGTCATCACTGATGCTACAGGTGGACATCAGAGAATTCACAGACTGGACTAGTGGCAGATGGGAAACAGATTCAGGAGCTGGATTCTGAAACCAGGTTCAGCAATGCATGGACGGGCATCGAAGGCAGGATGGACAGGGTCCTCCTTGGATGCCAGCCATTGAAGAAGGGAGCTTGACTCTTGTGATTCCTCAGCTTTATACAGAATATGATGTCTACAGGATAGAACACCTTGTTGGTCAGTGCAGGGTCACCTCTCCTGTCTGCTCCTCCCTGCAGGTGCAGCCTCTAACTCACTGCACCCACCGTGGGACACAGGATTTAGCAGTGACCTTGGTCTGAACAGGAGTGAGCATGAGCAAGAGCCTTTGGACATCCCAACCCCGGCAGTAACTGTAAACATGAAGCATTGTCACTTCTCGAAGCACTGTCTGCAAAAATATGTGGTTAAGCGCAGACAGTGCAGTTAGTTAGAAGAGAGTGAGCTGGAAAGTGAAATCTCTGAACAGAATGAGATCTGCTCTAGCTCAAACCAGGACAAACATTTAACAGCTGATGTAAATAATGCAATAACATGTCTTTGTTGTTGTATTTTAATTAATTTGCTGAAAAGATTGCCTTACAAATACAACAAAATATTGTATATATCACCCTAGGCGTTACGTGAGGCTAGTAGCTTCTATGCTGGCATTTGCAGAAATAAGCAAAATTAGTTCAGCACCGTTCACAGCTGTGATCACTGGAGTAAAGCTCAGCATCTAGGGGCTGCTAGTTCTGAAAAGGCAGCTGTACTTTACTACTGGCCCACTGGGCCTGACGCTAATAATTTTTAAATGGCCTGTTAGTTACAGCAGTGGCCTCAAGCTACCTCTTATTTCAAATCCTATTAACATTTGTGTATCTTTAAACTACTTTATTGTCTTCATTAGCATATATTCATTCATAATTCCCAGATAGTCTGTTGCTATATACAAAAGAGAAAAATGATGAGAAATCAGCAGTGGCTGAAGAGTTGGTGGATGAGATGTGACTGCGGTAACGTGCACCCAAACCAAATCAATCACGTGAAACACTGAAGTGCAGAAATGCTGCACGAGTTGCTTTTCTCTGCATTGCTCCGCAGGAGCAAACTGACTGCACAAAGGAACAGAGATGCTGCTAATGCTAGAGAATCAAATATTTTTTCACAGCTTGATTTGAAGTGGAAGAGTAGCTGTGAAAAAGAAAGAATACACAGAAGCACAGAAAACTTGTGGCTTTAAACTCTGACTTTCTCTACAGTCTCTCTCTTAGCCTGCTTTTGTGGCGTTTCTGCAAGAGTTATGCTTCTACACCTACACAGCTCAGAAAAGAAAAAGGTGCACCAAGTACTCCTTTTCCAGAGATCAAACATAATCCAGGTAGGGTTATTTTACTTCCAGGTTTTATTAGTTTTAATGTGTGTCACTAAAATCACACTGAGGAGCTACAAAACATCCAGTCCTATTAATGTACTTCTTGTATTTTCTTGATTTTCAGTGTCTGATTCATCTACTTCACATCCATGCTTTGCTGGATAATTCCTCCCTCTGTGTACAATATTATCAAGGCAACCTGGTTGCTTAATTTCCTTGTCTCATTTCCTCTAGACTGAAGAAAAGAGGGATGGCCTGCCAGCCAGTGGCCTGTGAGAATGGGGAGGACTGCAGCAGAAGCTTGAAGGAATCTCCTCCAGCATCATGTTCCTTGTCATAATACTCTGATCTCAGCGCTGACAAAGTCAGCACAACCCCACAGGATTTCCTTATCATGCTACTTTTCATCCCTGAGTTTATTTGAGATCAAAATGCAGAAAAGGCAAACAGAGATGTCAAGTGACCTTGCTGGAGGGTAGGAACAGGATCACAGGCTGACTGAGGCTGGAAGGGACCTCAGAGGGTCCCTAGTCCAACCTCCTGCTCACAGCTGGGTCGGCTCTGAGGCCACACCAGGCTGCACTTGGTTAAGGTTGAAAACCTCCAAGAATAGAGACTGCAAAACATCTCTGGGCATGCTGTGCCACTGCCCGACTGTCCTCATGGAAGCAATTTTTTTAAAAAAATATCCAGTCTAAACCTCTCTCAGTTCTTTTTCTTTGCTTCTCATCTTGTGACCCTGCCCCATTTCAGTGAGCTCAGCTCCATCTCCTCGATGATCTCCCTGTAGGCACTGGGGGCTGCTGTTTGGTCGCCCTGTAGCCATCTCTGCTCCAGGATGAATGAGACCAGGTCCCCAGCCTCTCCTCACAGGGCTGCTGTTTAAGGTGGCTAATAATTTCCCATGATCTACTGGCTCTGCTCCTGTCCATACAGCTCAGGATACTATTGGCAAGTAATCACAGGCTGGTTAATAAGCCCTTCTCTAGATATTACCTAGAAGACATCACAATTTTCATTGCCCACTGCAAGCAGTAACTACTATGAACAAAGTCAGCCCAACTGAAAAAAAAAAAACAAAACACCACCACAAAACCTTAAAAACACAGGCTGTCAATGGTAAAGTCAATGAACACAAATGTATATATACTTCTGAAAATAGGGGCTTCGATGTACATACATATATTTGCACGTGATAATCATACTCTTCTGTATCATTCCAAATTTGCACCAGGAGTAAGGCAACTGTAGAAACAAAATAGAAAGTCATACCTGCTTACACGTGGATGAGCCTATGACATAATGTTATCAACACGAGGAGTATTTTACTCCCAAACGCTTACTAAAAACAGAAATACTGACTGATCATTTATTATTGACTGGGTGCACTCTGAGGTGTCACAAAAACACAACTCCAATTGATTAAATAATTGCATTGCCATAAAGGCTGAGGGACAATATCCTGCTCCTGCATGGTCACCTTGCTTCAAAGTCAGTGGGAATTGCTTGTGCACACATAAGGGCAAAATCTAGCCTGAAGTCATCCCTCAGCATCAGAAAATAAACCAACATATTTCAATGAGTATTTTAACGCAATTTGATTATTTGACACTGTACACAGCCTAAGGCCTAAGTCTAGACATGTCAGAAAAGGGCTGAGGGTTTGCTCTAGGCACTATATTTAATCCTGTCGTGCTGTTGTCTGTTTACTGCCACACCTTTGTAGTACCTCGAGAAAGTGAATGATGAAACAGAGATGTAACAGAATACTTGTGGAAATCAGTTCCTGCACAGCCAGAGCAGATCCCTTTATTACCATAATTAGGAGGCTACGTAAACTTAGGACTTCTATAATTAATTTATGCACTGAAGTTAATGGGACCATTGTGGAAGAATAGATGCTGGTCTTTGAAATATACTTTGATTTAGCCTTTAAGGAATATTACACGATATATGTCAAATTTAAGAGAAGTTTAGATTCATCAACAGAAGAAATGGAGTGGTGACTGTTTATGAACTCTCGAATTTGTATTTCCATGAAGAATAAGACTCCACCAGCACCGAGTGCTTCACCATGAGCTGTGTGATGGATAGGAAAGCTTCTCCTTCAAAATAAACAGATGAAGTGACTGTTAGTAAGGAAAGAACGAGCACTTTAGACTCCTCCTGATGCTTCAGTTTTGTCTGACCCTGGGTGTTTAGCACTGCGCACGGTGTTTCCATTTGCATTCATCTGGTTGGGTGAAGCAAGGTTATCACTGCCTGTGATTATAAAAGTTGCCCTGCAAAAAAAAAAAACCTACAAAAGTGCAAGTTGTTTTCTGCAATAGCCCTGCAGCAAAGAAAGAGTGAGTAATTTGTACAAACCACGTAAGTTTGCTTTTAGCGTAATTCCAATCTTCTGCAAAATGCGAAGCAATCAGGAAATCAAGCAGCGGGTGAGACATGCCTTAAGCAGTCTCCGATACCGAGGGCCCTCTCTTCTCCAGAATGCTGCCAGTTTTCCTCCTTGTGCTATTTTATGTACCACATCACATAGATGAAGACAACCTATCTTCTCTCTTTTTCTGAGACTACCATCTTTAAATTGCATTTATTATTTTATGTACATTTTTAAACATGTAAGAGGGAAAACACATAAAACATAGAGCACACAAACAAGGTAAAAAGGGAGTGATGTGTTTATATATATACCCTTCCAATATATTATCCGCTATAATTATTTTTGTTA
>NW_010414412.1:0-26664 GCF_000710305.1 Buceros rhinoceros silvestris
CTGGGACACACTGAAGATTAAATATTAGCAGCGTATGTTCATGGAAGGAAAATAAAAACATGTCCTGTTAAAAAATAAGTTTTTCCTTCTGGCTTTTATGTATGAAAACTGAAATGCTTCAAGATAAAAATTTGTATATATTAATTTGTCAGTCCAACACAACCGAATGTCTCAGCCTGTGAGCATCACTCCCTGACCCACACAATTCTGGCTAATTAAACGTCTTTCCTGTTTCTTGAAAAAGTTACTAATCTCCATTCCTCACTGCCTTTAAACTAGCAGCTGCACTTAAATTTGTTCACCCACATGTCGCTGCTGAAGCGCTCACCACGCCGGTATAGCTGGATGATTTGCAGTGTGTCAGACTCGGGGTGACTGGAAGGCAGTCTCCTACCAGTACTCCCCACCGCTTAGCTGGGACAGTCACCTGGTTACTCCTCATGGGTAGAGGAACATACAAAGTTGGAGAGTACAGTGCATGCAGTATAAATACTGTAAGAAAGCAGGTACTGCCAGATTAACAAACCTTGGGTTGGTGAACACTAAGAAATCTTTCAGGTTACTCTTAGTCAAAAGTAGTGCACAAGAACAGTAACTAGCGGAATTTATCTGGACACGTATCCAGCACACACCATATTTCAGTTTCTACATACAACCCTTTTTTCCACAGAGAAGTTCTTTTCTAATACCCAGAAGTAAAAGAATTTTTGAAAGACCATTCTGTCTCCAAAGAGACCATTAGGATCAGTTTTCCATTCTAAACAGAAATTCCTATCTTCTCAAACAGCTCCAGCTGCTCCAAAATAACCAAACTATCCCCAGCTTTCTAGCACACCTATTGGCCAAAAGAAACAAACACTTCCAAAGGAGGAACGGTAGAAAACCCAGAATTTAATGGCAATGAAGTTGGAATGAGCAAAAAATATTGTTGCTTTTCTTGGAATTAGAATTATCAAAGGTTTAGCCCAGAAATGCTTATTTTAATTTGGTTATTAAGATGAGCTGCCTCTGCCCATTTCTTCCACAGACTGTTGCTATCTGCAAGATAGATTGATTTTGTAAAGATCTGTATTTGTACATGTGAATGCTATCCTGAATTTTCTAAACCTACATTTCCCAATGTTTTGGGTTTTCCTACCTCAAAGTCTCAGTCCTCAGTGATTTTTATTTGCACATCCCATTACAAAATACTTGATTTAAAACCGTAAAGACAATGCAGTCCTGCCAGGCACTTTCTACCACAGGGTAACGGGCCACACACACCAGCTGGTTTGTGCTGTACGTAACCAAGAGATACCCATTCCATACATACACTTTCATGGGACGGAGCGTAAGTACGTACCGGAACGCCTAACATTTCACCTTCCCAGCCACTTACTCAGAAGGGATTTGTGCAGTTATGAAGCTTGTTTTTCACATGCACTCCTCATCTCCAGACATTGAAAGCTTTAGAGCAACTTTCTCACTCAGAACAGGTCAGACCATTTTGGCTGCAGACCACACGCAAACCCCACAACTTCACAGCTCCGGTATTTCAAAGGCTCCTGAGATGCTGCTGTATAAATTACAAAGGTCATGGTGCTTTTGGCCGCCCTCTAGGAACTGCTGGGCTAAGAATGCCAGAAAACCTGTTTCAGTTCAACTGCTGTAGAACACAGGGATAAAACAGGGCTCCCAACGGACTGGCATTGTCTTGAAAGCTACAGCACAGCAACATTAACTTAAAGGTGCATCCCTGAAGAGTCCCAGGCTCTCCTGCGGACAGATGAGAAAGAGTACGTGTACTAATTACTTTTTCAACTGGCTTTCAGGCCGATATTTTAAAATACTAGCATTTCATTAGATATTTCCTTTATTAAGTTATTGACAGTTTTTATTTTTCTTTGCAAAACCGCAGGGGTTTTTTTGTGTTCTTTAGTTGGGGGAAGACACGTAGTCCCCGAGGATCTTAAGTTACTTCATCTTTGTAGATTAATTTTCTCCAGCTTTACTCCTTTATAACTCATTCCTCTGTTCAAAGAGATTTTCCTTCCCCCAGTGAAAAACTAACATACCAAAGTTGTAATGCTACACTTTTCTCAGTAGTAAGAGAAAGCGATACACGAGATGCTGGATCTTTTATACTGGAATTCCGTACCGTATTTTTGTGATATAATGTTTGGCACAAAATCTTACAAAACTTCGACATTCTGTATTTTTTATGATTTGCAGTTACTGTATGCAGCAATAAAAGTGAATATACACCATCCTCATAAAAAAATTCTGATGTTAAATTCTCTATTTTAAACATGACACATAGTGTAAACCCTTCTGCATGTGCCGGAGTCCTTCCACCTCCAGACACACACACAAGCTCATCTTTGTACCGCTGCCCCTTTCCTCTGCTGAAGAAAGCACTGAAATCAAACAGGAAACACTCTGAGGCACAATTGTTGAGGTGTTCCTGAGGGACAGTTACAGTTTCACGGCTTAATCACTCCAACTTTCTATTTTGTTAATAATGTAGTGGAATAAAAATGATCTGGTACTACTTGTGCTTTCATTTTAATGAGTCCCTGGAAAGAAATGCCTGGAGTGAAGCACGTCCAGATCTCCCAAGCAAGTGGAAAAATTTCTGCACAAAGATCAGAACACCTTCAGCTTATATACATCAATAACATCTTTTGAATCCTGAATCCCTATTCTTCTCCAAAGGAAAAAAGAAAAAAAACAAAAATGGAAAAGCTTTTCAGAAAGTTTCTTAGTTAAATATGAAAATCAGTGCTTGATCTAACAAAATCCTCCAGCCCCAGCTTCCCCCTGCTAGTCTTAGCATATTAATCTCCTTTCCTTTTAGCTGTTCTGGTTCTTGCATAACAATGCCATTTCCTGAATTCAAATCTCCCCAAATAAACCTTAAAGCTGAATAATACTTCATGAAGCTCTATGACTATTCCCTTAAGCAGGACATCCTTTTAAAACCAGGGTACACTGTCACAATTCAGCACCATTTTCTTTGCCCTTGAATGCACCAGAGGCTAGAAATAAATGTGTAATTCCTCTGTTCAAACTCCCACCTGCGGTGTGACTTGCAGGGTGAGGAGGACAGCAGCTGATGGCAGTGAAGACTGTAGATGGATGCGGTCCAGAGGAGAGTTTTGACTAAAAGTCAAAAGGAAAAAAATGAAAAAAAGAAAGGAAAAAGAAGAAAAAAAGCAAAGAAAAAAAATCATCTTGAAGAGCAACTACTACGGGGTGGGGTGGTGGTGGTGGAATGTACTGGACTTCAGAGAGCAAAATTTATTTAACATTAAAGCAAACTATTGACTATCATAGTTTGATCATCTCCTTGAGACCCACGAGATGTCTGTTCTCAAAGGGGCTGCAGAATAAAAACAGTATTACTACTCAGCAAGCGAACACAGAGACCGGAGTATGCCATGGCGAGATGAAATGCCAGGTAGCGGAAACAGCTGAGCCACAACTATACTGTGCCAATCCAGCCGAAGTGGCGCTTTCTGAGGGAATGAGGAACAGAAACCAAGGAGATCTGGAAAACTGATCTGGAAAATATACAATCCAGAAACAGTCCTACAGCTCTTGGAGTGATCCCACTATCACGAGCATCTCACCACCTCCCTCCCCGTGTCCTCTTTAAGATAAGACTGTCAATATGAACCTTAAAAATCAACTGAAATGAAAGTGAGGAATCTAGAACAACACGTTATGTCTTAGGGTATAACTAACTAGAATAAAATGGAAGCCTGAAAAGAAAACTAGTTTAAATCCACCATAATTCAGCTCTCTGTGCTACAGTGACATCTCTAATTTCTAGTATTCTAGAAGACTCGATATCTGTATAACTTTTAATCTAAAGCTACAGGTGGGGTGAAATTTATGTAGTATGAATACAGCAGTGTACAAAATGTTATGAACAACAGAGCTTTTTTCAGCTTGCAAAGGTACAAAACAGGTTTACAGGGTTTTTTGCTCCAAAACATCTGAACTTGTTCAGTAGTAAGTTTCCTTTAAAAATTATCTATTACTGTATACTCAAATATGTTAGAACAACAAGCTTTTGGATCTTTGTTTTGCTCTTTAAACAGTACACAAGCAGCTGAGCCCTTCTGAGCCCATCAGCACATTAACAACCTATTTTTTAAGGTGCAGATTTACAATCTGCGTAAGCAGATAAAAATCCGCACTTCTGGTTGAAGGGACTAGCCCTCCACTTCTTTGCCCTGTATTCCAGCTGCAGCTGATGGAAGTGCCTGTGGGTTGTGTAATCAGCTAGATAGCTGTGGTCCCTAATCTGCCTGGAAACTAATCCCCACAAGACAACTTCCAGCCAGATTAGGAACTGGGCTCAGCTGGTCACATCTGCACAAGTGCTAATACTGCCCAGACCCCCTTTCTTTGGCAGCACTGCCTAAACCCTGCTTAACACAATCAAGGCACTGTATCTGCTAAACCCTGGACAAGTGTCTCCAGGTTGTTCACTTGTAAACAGCTTCACACTTCTAATATCTGCAAGATTTTTAATCTGCAGGACTCTACAGAAGAGGCAACTCTAGTTTCCTAGCATGTCACTTCTGACCACAGAAACACGTTTAGGGACAGCTCTCTTCCAAAATGTATGATAATTGTGACCCACAATCTTGATCTTTGTCCTCGGGAGAGGTGTGGGACACACTGGGTGCGACAGAAGGGGCGGGTGGAGGTGGGGACGGACTACAATGGGAGAACAAGGAATAAAAGGACAAGCGTATTGGAAATTAAGCTCACTAATCGTAGAAAAATAATCCCAGCTTTTCAAGAACTTGTTTTTTGCCCCAAACTGAAAGTAAAAACTTCTTTTCAAGGAAATTAGATATTCCACAGCATCTTCCAGTTTTGTGCTTATGCCAAGCAATACAACCACGCTAAACAATTCAAAGCTAAAAGGTTCAACAAAATATTTCAACTCTGAGGAAAAAAACCACGTGTAAAGTAGCTCAGGAAAATTAATGCACCTTTGAATGGTCACAAACCTGACATTTTTCACTGCAAAAACTTCTATCCACCTTCTCCAAACATGAAGAAATAGACTTGCATTTCCACCCCAAATCTCAACTTTCCACCGTAACACTTAGAATTTTCGAGTGATCTCAAGCCCTTCCATTTCCCTGTAAGGCCCAAAAGGATAATCAGTATCATAAAAGCTCCATCCAGACAGATACCAGATCGATTACTGTGTAATCCACTTGATAACTGGTCCATAGCTATAAAATATTTATTTACATTTGGCATATGGCTATCAAACACCATCAAGTTCATCAGGCAGTTTGGCCTGAGGACACGTTCCTTGCAAGAATTATTCCAAGCTTTAGCAAGAAATCGGGAGTACATTTTGAATCGCCTGTTAAACAGAATTTCAGGTTGTTCATCTTTCACATGGCTCTGAGTTTGGACTGAGTCAACAGGGTAACAAATTCACTAAGTCCATCTCCCACATTAGCTGAACTTGTGGGAAAGTGGCAACGGCACCTAACTCAGCACCTGGAGAGAGGCAATAACTGGAGTTTCAATACGTGGACACAGGAAAACCCATTTGTATTTTATGCATAAGTAGCAACCCAAGAAGGAAAGAAAAAAATCGAAAGTTACCAAAACACAACAATGCTGCAATGTGTTATGTCAACAGATATTTACTGTGATAGCCAAATTTATTTGTTAATGTTTACAAAATGTATTTGGCACATTAGAATGGAATTGCTAAATAATCCTGCCAAAATGATTTGAGAAAAAACTCCTATGAGAACCTGATGGTAAACAGACAGGCTTTTAATTCTGATTTTCATTAAATAATGCAAACCCAGCAAGACTAACCATTAGCTGCAACAGGTTACAACCATGCTTGTAAAAACTGAGCCATTCCAAACACCGTAAAGATGATCAAAGTTACCTGAAGGAGAACGTGTCCCAGGAGAAAGACCGGGATTGAACACAGGGGCCACAGTTTGACGGTTTTCGCTGTTGTTTGTATGCAGTAGAGACAGGAGGAGGTACTCCAACAGAAAGCAGTTTATAAACAAGAAACTCATATTTTCTGTTACATTCCTAATTACTTGAAGATGAAACTCCTAAAAATTTTAATAGCATTATTTTAAACCCCCCAAACCTAAATGATGATTTTTCCAGAACTACAGCACCACTTGCAACATGCTCAGAAGACAAATTCTGCTCGTGTTTTCCAGCATTAGAAGCAGATGTTTTTTCTTGCATTAACAACACTTGATTATAAAATAAATTTAGCCTGTGTGCAAAGCGGAGTGAACAGAATGGCTCCCTTAAGGCACAGCTTTGAGGTATGAGGGATATTAGCTCAATTTCTTTTTCAAATGCTGCAGAGAAGGATGACAGAAAGAAACAGCTTCCAGTTGTCACACTCCTAATCTGTCTAGTCTATAGATGGCTTTGCTCCAGACTTCTCTAATAAGCTCTATTACAGCACAACCCTTCACTGTCCTTAGAACATGCCTACTGCAATCTGTGTGGTCTAGTCAGACTAGCTCAGGGAAAGCGTTTTGGGGATTGCATTATTAATTTTTAAAAACCAGGGTATAGCAAAAGAAGGTCATTTCATTTAAAGAACCCACAGGAATCTCCTAATATTTCAAATATTTTTATTTGTGTGTGATGATAGACATTTGTGTGGGATGTGGTGGGGAAATTCTGGGTTTGTATACTAGTTTTTTTGGGCAGAGGAAGATTGCTAGGAAGATTTCCTACCAGTGTTTTTTCTAAACCTTTTTGCAAAACTACCTATAGTATTGATTGCCTGCTAAAATATTTAACTTGTGAAAACCATGAGGCAGACCTAAGACATCAATGTAATCAGTAAGCAACAAAAATTATCAAAAGAGGAAACAAATCTCTGTTGTCTGGGTGTGGGAGGATAATGAGTAAAAACCACTAGTACATGTAAACAGGAGAGGCATAAAGGGCAGAGGAACGAGCAGAATGAAGAGCGATTGGGTAACAAAACCAAAGTGGCACATCTTGGAGAAGATTCTTCAGCAAAGGACAGATGACATTTCCAACAGTACGCAGGACTTTAAAGCATGCTGTTTCACTAAGTCCAAGTCCTGAAAATAACTTGATTTTAACCACATCCTAGATTTTGTCACAAATGCTGCATTTAGCCTATAAATGTTTCATTGCATTTTTAAGCAACAAATTATTGACTGTGTTTCCAACTTTTTCTTTTCAAAGCATCAGAAATGTACACAAATTATCTGGGAGTATGGGTAAATAAGACTTTTCTTTTGTGACAAACTCAGCTAGGAACACTGTTACCTGCCCACCCAGCTCCCCCAGTCCTGCTGCTCCCATCGGCTGATCTGCTGCTCCCTCGGCTCCACCGACACCCCCCGTCCCAGGTACTAAGCCTACAGCTTCTCAAAGGCCCACCTTCCACTGTAGCCCTACGAATCTGCTTTCGACACAAATGAGAGGGTAACAAATTTATGCTAAGCAGATGGGAACACCAGTATGGGTAAGCAGATGAAAAACACATCTGATGCAACTCATTTTTGAGGATGTGACAACCTGCTGTATGACTGCAGGTTGAACTGATTAACTGAACTGGGTTAGATAGGCCATCTAACCCAGCTAACACAGCACAAAATCCAGAGAACGAGGGGCAGGAGGAACAGGGCAGCTCGTGGAGATGGCTTACGTACCACATCTGCCAAAACAGTAACCAGAGACGAGCGTGCCAGCTCGGTAACAATTAAAGGATTACACGGCTGGCGACCGTCCGAACCGAGGATGCCACCTCCTTCTCTTCAGGCCCTGGAGCGTGTTCTGCTACCTTCTCACATGCTTCAGTCCTGTATTCACCTGACTCAGACAAGCTCTTTCAGGGACAAAAAGCAACATAAATCCTTAACGAGTTACGGCTGAGCAGAAGTAACTGCTGACTGTTATTTCATGACATTCAATACAGGTGTAGTGCACAGGTCCCTCCCCCTTACCACGGGCCTGGAGCCAGACTGACTGTGCTGGGGTTGATGCTTCTGAGCCTCCTCACCGAGCCAATCTGAATTACAAACCTACTGCTAAAACTGACTTTTCTTCACTGGATTTATTTTCTGTGCTGTCACAAGTCGAATCGAGTTCTGTGGAGGGCCCACAGGTGCTGGTGACAGGGGAAGAAGCAGAAGCATGCAGCTGGGAGAGGAGGGAAGACGGAAGGAAGAACTAGGCTATTATTTTTGGATTAATTTAGGTGCTGTTTCATGCTACAGCTGAGAGAAGGAAAGGAAATAAGATCTATAAAGAGAAAAGTACTGCTACAGGGTAATTAAGACCTGGGAGTAAACATGCCAAATGGTGTTTGCCACTTGACAACAAACAAATGTGAATCAGAATGTGAATCAGTACTTGAGCAGAGGAAGGAATGTTTTCGCTGCTATTCAGGATGCACTTCAATTGTTTGGAAAAGGTGTGAGTCATTAACTCCAGCATGTACAAGTGAGACATCCAAAGCTATAAATACCTGACACACTTCAAGGGTTCTTTGGAATGGAAGAATGGAAATCTCTATGTCCTTTTTCAAAATTACAGAAGCATGAAGCCATGCATCATTTCACAGATTTTGATTTGCTGTGTTTAGGCTCTTCTCAATTGCACCATCCAAGCATGACAAGCTCTAACCTTGAAAGGATCTGTATTCTTGCTTTTGATGCTTTGGATAGCTAAACAGCTATTTGGGATAAAAGATGAGAGGTGCGCAGCACTTGGCGGTACGCTATTTCAATGCGGCATTTTTGGATGTGTGAATTTATCGCTTATCATAGCCATTACGTGAAATTACCTTTCTGATGGCAACCAAGAATCTCATTGGCAGCAGCTGCGTGACAAAAACAATCCTCCTCCTCATCCTCTTTGATTTCATGTCTGCATGTAGGCGTTCAGCACCAAGGCAGTAAGAAAGTTTTACTGTGATCCTCCAACATTTATTTTTTGTGGTAACTGTAGGTTTCTTCAGACCATAACACACTCAAGCTCTTCTTAATATGTTTATAACTCCTAACAGTATTTATTCTTTTAGGTACAGGCTAAAAGGCTGGTCAGACTTCAGAGAGGCTTTTCTTTCTCAGATGAAAACCACCACAGTATCACAGAACACCAGAGCATTAAAGCATTAGGACTATCAAGCACTGGTGAAGCGCTTGGTTCCTAGTCTAGGCTTAGCCAGTCTCACTGCTTAAGGCTAAACACTAGTACAATAATCAAAGCATAGATCCTGGTCCTTCAGACATGTAGCTTTAACATTCTTCCCCATGAAAGTCATCAAGTTGAGATGACATTAAACTCCTACACAAACCTGCTAGAAAAAAGTATTTTTTCTGCACAGGATGTGTTCTTCAACATGATTCATGCGATGCCTTCTACCTTGGATAAAAAGTCCTCCAAAGAAGGACTGTACGTGATCATGCTACAGACGCCTTCCAGAAGGGAATCATAAAATACCCCAGGAGTTCTGGTTAACTCAGGTCAGGGAGTAAATGCATATTACTCCACCGTGACTGAGAAACACCTGGGAAAACTGACTGTACAACAGGAAGAGGGCAAAACAGGGATTAAAAGCTTGGATCCACATGAGACAGTCCCCAAATCTCAGAATAGAAATACATAGGAAGAACACAAAAAATATACTTGGCTTCTTGTAACCACATGATAGCATGGTTTTACAGTATCATAAATATTTAATTTCACTTCTATATCACTAGTGATACCATTTCCTAAGTAAAATTCCTTTAAAAATTCCTATTTAAAAAAACTCTTTGGAATTATATTTCTATTTTCCTTAATTTAATAAAAAGACTTTTGAAAGAAATACTTTTATGAAGAACTTATTCCTCCCCCTTTAAGTTATTTTGTCCTCATAGAGATGGATCAGGTATCATTAAGAGCCAAAACTACACAAAGCGATCTGTAAACCCTCTTGTTCCTTTGATGGAGAGTTTTTTGGAAGGTAGGAGCCTGACTGGCCAGACTGTTGTTGCATTTGAAGCATTGCAGTCCGCCTTTAACTAGTGCTACACCACAGAGAGCCTCACAACCACAGCTGGATCATCCTATCAATGTATTTGTACATAGTCACCAGGGTAATGCTAACCATTTGGGTAATAAAAACCATTTAGAGAACATTTAATTAGCTTGTACTGTGCCATTTATGCATCTTATCTCCCCTATCAGCCCAGGAAGGAGAAACAAACTGCTATTGTACTGAGACCTGATGCTGTTGCCTTTGTGCAAGTGTCTGAAGGCTTAAGCAGCTGTCGCTGCGAAGTTGTGAACTAAATTTGCAGCACTTTTCATACACCGGTTCTCTAACAAGGCAGCAATAAGAAAAACATTAGTTTGTCTCACTTTCAAGAAGTCTAAGGTAACGGTAGGGCTTTTCAGTCTGGAATCACAAATCACTCAACACTGTGCAATTTAAAAAGCATCGCGAGGATGCAGGTTTTCCAGAGCAGGGCCCCGTCGGGCTGCTGTGCCAGCTAGCAATCGTCCCCATCTCCCTGAATGCACACGCTTGGACTAAAACACACGAACAGGAAAAAACTAAATATGCAATGAAAGAGATATACATGTATAAACCCATCTAAATGTTCAAGAGAAGCATTTCTTAACCAGCCTCATTCCAATGAAGGCAACGTACCAAAGCAATTCTTCTCAAAACAAACCCACAGAAACCCACAGGGAAGGACCTTTCGGGGTTTAGGCAGTCAAACAGGAGCAGCATCCAGTTGCTGGTCACTCAGCCTAACAACTTGTGTCTTACAGAAGAGGGTTGATAGCTTTTCCTACTGCATCCACGTATTGTTTCCTCTTATTACCAGTCAGTCATCTGCAGAATGGAAAAAAATACATCATTCGAGAGTGGGCTGAAGGTATCAGTCAAGAACTCAAACCCTGCTCTTGTCAGATGGAGTCATTTATCAAGCTCCTGTCTCTCAGGGCGGACACGGTGAATGACTGTGCTGGCTCATTTCAGTGCGAGGTAAAGCAAGATGTTTAAATCCCTGGCAGTGAGGTAAACTAATCTGCTTCAGCTCCATACCAAAATCAACTCACAGGTATTGAAGCTCCGTTCTGCATCTCGGATGTAGGGGCAGGAACCAGCAGTTGAGGGATGACTGAAAGGTAAGGGACGATATCCCCTTCACAGCTTCCAACTTCATCTACAAAGAATTTATCAGTCTGCACCAATGAACCGAG
This sequence comes from Buceros rhinoceros silvestris, assembly GCF_000710305.1. Classification (NCBI taxonomy): domain Eukaryota; kingdom Metazoa; phylum Chordata; class Aves; order Bucerotiformes; family Bucerotidae; genus Buceros; species Buceros rhinoceros. The sequence continues at coordinate 11,254 of NW_010414412.1, forward strand.
TAGAGGGAACGTGGCTGTCAGGTGTAAGAACTTCATGGCTATCTGAATAAAAAATTAACATATACATGTATTAAATATTCTGAAAAACACCTTTTTTAATCAGTTTTTATTTTTTGATAGTAAATGGCCTCATCTTCAGAAATGGCAGGAGTAATGAGACACACGCCGTGGTCAGCGATAGTCAAACACAAGACAGACTTTGGGAACACATCACTGCTCCAGGCTTTCAGCTTTGCCCCAGTCCATCTTGTCTTTGATGTCAGTAAGTTATTCGTCTTATTAGTTCAAGCTTTATCTTTTGATCAAACTTTTGTAATGTATAATTTGGAAATTAGTTTCTTAGAGGGACAAGAACTGTCAAATAGTAACCTGTATCAGATCAACCCCAACAAAGCGGTAACAGCTCGGGACAAGTCAGAGCCCAAGCTGGAATTTCAGAGCATACGTGCAAATTATTATTTTTCTAAAACCACAGCGTTGACATTACAAGGGAAGAAAAGAGAGGAAAGATCGTATCTTCTGAGCCCTCGATCAAATTACTGTGTTAATTTACCCACGAAACCTATCCCCTGGTTCCCGTAAGAGAGAGCAATCTCAGACAGAACAAGCTTGTGGGTTTTAGAGCATTACAGGAGAAAAGGAAATGAATTTCAGTGTTGCAACTAAAGCTCTAGAGGACGTACATGCATTCAGAGATTTTTTAAATACCATGGTAATTTTATGGAATTCAGATATAAATAGGGGGTCAGCTAGATCCACAATCCAAGTCCAAGACAGACCAACTAGGAGCACAGAACTATAGAGAGCCTGGGATTCCCTACGGTTTCCCTCAGCGACCTTCCTTCAAAGTAACTGTCAAAGATACTAGATTCCAATATTCTGAAGATGGTATCTGGGAGCTCTTAATTTATCTTGGCCTCTCATCTTGGAAGCAATTCTGTTTCTGACTAAGTGCCACATTTCCATTTTACACATCCTTTAACTGCGTTTGTCCTTTTGTCCTTTAAAGTTGACTTCTAAAAGACTCCCATCATTAACAGATCTACAAACAATTTGTTCCCCTTCTCAATCCTTTGCTTGAGATATAATTATTAAAATTATAATTTTTTTCCTTACCTATTTTAGAAAGTTGGAAATTGCTTTAAATTGCTCTTTTAGGATATGGACATACTAATACTTCTTAACCTGTAAAACCAGAAGCTGGCAAGTCCTCACAAGGATTAAAAAAGCAAGAGAAATAACTCGCACCATCAAGCTATGCCTATTTCATGATACAGTCTCTTTTCTACAAATGAAAGTATAAATAGTGTCCCCAGCTGTGCAACGTATCCTTAGTCATTAAATGTCTCCACAATCTCACAACTTCTAAAAGCGTCTGCATCGCCTACAAATGAGCTGCATTAATATAAACAGCACAGGAACAGCCAGAGAGCCTATAAAACAAAAGCCCCAAGTACGGAGCTTAAATAAAACGTGTCACCTCCAGGTTTAAAAAAGTAGGGCTCGTAACCGTTTCGCAGCTGATCAATTTGCCAAGAACAGTTTCCCATGTTTTGATCCCACCATCTCAAGTTCTTGGTTTATACTCCTTGAGGAAAAATGAGAGCTTGTTTGAAAAGCATTCAGCCACCCACCTCCTCTGTACCCCGACTCGCCACTGTGCTTAGGTACTGGAGATACTGAGCATCCTGCTTAAAGTTCGGGAACTGCCCAGTTTGACCAAAACACCCAACACCCTCCCGACAGAAGAGACGGTGAAATAATCTGGAAAAACTGGCAGATTAAGACAAAGGGTCAGCCTAACAGCCAGGCACAGTAACACAACTAAATGCGGGTTCGTCATCTTGAGTCCTAAATAAACAAGTTCATCACACAGGCTACTCGATTAAAAACCCAACACTGTTCACCTACAGCACGTTGCAGAGAAATAAGCAAGCCTAAAATAAGCTGTACATTGTATCTTATCTCCATTTTAAGAATGAGCAAGTTTCTTAACCTCTTTGTCTCAGTTTCCAAGGCTACAAGTGAGGCATGACAAAAGCAGGAAGAAAATCCAGATATTTTTTAGTTCCCAGGTTTTTTTCTTTCTTTTCTTTTTGCCATTCAGCCATCTTATCCTCCTGTACTGTAGGCAGCGGCTCTTTAAGCATACATATTATTCCATGTGCAGCCTGGGTTTTTTGGTGATTCTAATCAGCCTTCCTTTCTGCAGATCTGGCCAATTGTTCGGTGATTAAATCTGATCGCTTGTTGCTTATATGCACTTGGAAATAATCAAGGAAACGATACCCCCACCAGTACCAGCTGAGGAAAGGACACATTCCTATAAAATAAAGTTTAACCAAACTATTTTTAAAAGGTATGCAAATGATGCCAGAGAAGACAGGAAACCACATTTAAACTGTAAATCAAGCCCATTGTTTAGCAAAATTTCTGGAAAAGCTTTGAAAAATGGCTTTTTCTACTTGCTTCCCCAAGAATTTCTTTGTTCACTACAAAAAGAAAAACAAAGCAACAGGAAAATGATGTCCCTCCTCCGCAGAGAAGTAACGCAGTCTCCTCCCCCCTCCAAAGGCGATCACAGTTTGCCAGCTTTGGCAGCCACGGCAGTGTTTAAAATAGAAATGAATCCCAAAATGTGATTTGGCAAACAACTGCTGAAACATTCACTAAGTCTGTTTTACCTCTTTTCCACTTCCTTTCTACCCCTCTAATAATATCGAGAGAAGCTTTCAAACACCTCAGAGGTTCAGCGCACATGTAGCCAACAACCAGCGTGCCCCATGAGCTCTAACACACGTGCAGCCTGGGGATCAGACAGACCCGGCTTTGTGAGGAGGGCGCTCCCGGTATGGCCAGCTCCCAGACTGCTGCGACCTTCCCAACAGCTGCTCTTACTCTCACACATGGCTGGAGGGTTGAAGGAGGCACCCCACATGCCTTCCCAGACCTGAAGCACCAGTTGATTTCTCCCAGCTGATTTGTCATTAGTAAAAGCCAACACGATCAGATTTTGTAACAGGCTCCATCACTGTCTCAGCACACAGGACTAAGACTGCCACACAGTAAGCTTTCACCTACAATCCAGAACACGGGATATTTTATAGATATTTTAGAGAAACCATGCAACACTGGGTGAAAAAAAAAGTGCCAAAGATGGTAGATGAACCAGGTATGAACCCTTTACAGGAATATCCAAACACACTTCCAGGCTGAAGCACACTGGCTGGAGTTGATGTGCAAGAAACTTCTCCCAAAACAATTGTTTTGGGAATAATAGCAGTTAAGTATTTCTGAATCCACAAAATGTTAGTTTTAACGTGCAACTAGCCAACCAGCAGACTACTTTGTACAGTAGTTTTAATTTCCAAGATGGGCAAAATGTCTTCAATATAGTTATGCAATATCATTACATTACCAAAATCTTCCTGTTCAGTATCTTGCAACGCACCTGCAGAAAACTTCAGGAGCAAAATTCTCTCATTCAAAGAGTAGAGGAACTTTCCAAATGATTTTAACCAACATTTTGTCTTCTGTATGTTTTAAGATTCAGAATTTTTATAATGCAACCCTGAGGCCTGACAGTCATTTCTACTTTGCCATCAATGAAACTGTTCAAAGGCAGCATCAGGAAGACTCGGAGATTGATTTCACAGATCACTGGTCCAGGCAGCGTTTGTAAATCAGTGACCCAAAACCACGGTGCATTGCCAGGGCCTTGTGGGTCAAAGGGAGACTTCCAGCTTGCTAGGCAATTTAAATGGATTTGAAACCTGAGGTTAGCCCATCCAATTTTCCTAAAAAAACCTTACAATAGAGTTCATTCTAAATGAGTCATTTTAGCCCACGCAAGCAAATCAGCACATTGTTCTGATTTCCCCTCCCTCAAAATGCATCGTGGTCTCTCAGTACAACACAACTGAACAAATAATTCAGAACTTGCCAAAAGCTACCCCCAAGCTCAAATCACAGCAGTCCCTTTCTGTGTATTCTTAAATCAAACAAAAACTGAATCAGCCTGCTAAAACAGCCAGCACTTCGGAATCTCCAGTGCTGATTAAGAAATAAATCTCTGCAATAAAGTATTAGCCAGCTTCAGAACCTCAGAGCAGAAAGAGCCTCATTTTCCTCCTGCAAGATAAGACTGTGGCGCACACACAAAAACTGCTATGCAAAAGAAATGACAAAAAGCATCAATTAACTTCACCAAGTTATCTTAACGCAGATCACTGTTACTAAATGTTTCAGACAGCTTAATGGTATTTCCACTCTGCATTTTTGGCTGCTGTTTCCAGTGGATTCAGCACCACAAGTGAGAATGTTTGCATTGTCCAAGTTTTAGTCACAGCATTCTGCTGAGAACTCTATGCTCTACTTAAATTTCAGTGTATTTTACAGACTAGTTTAAAAAATTATGGGTGCATGTCATTGTGCCAACCATTCTCCTCTTACCAAACTTTGCCACGACCTGACAATACCAGAAGACTTGAATGCATTTTCCTATTTTGCAGACAGCCTGTTTGATCCCGTGTCACAAATGATGGAAAAAATGATCCTGAGGTCCACAATTAAGCTTGTGAAAATGAGGTTTTCTTACTTAAAGTGTTTATTCTGTCTCTGACTTGGAGTTTAAAGACAGGATCTTCCATGCTCTTGAAATAGCAAACACCTACTTTCTCTAGGTGCTCTTCTATCATAAAATTTAAATTTCTGATTAGAACTATTTGAAAACTAAGCAAACAACTAAGCTCCGTCCCATTTTCCAAGTTTTCCCTGCTGCTGAACATTACAGAAATTAATTCCAAAGATTACTCCCATATCACACGCTAACTTAAAGAGTTCAGCCATGAGAAAAGTAAATACTCATCAGCAGGTTTGACTGCAAGCTTCCGATACGCAGTGCAGCTCTTCCAACTCAGAGGAATATTTAACTAGCAAAACGTACAGTTGCTCTGAACGGAACAGAACACAAGACCCGGCATGTGCTTTGGCAGCAAGTTATACAAGAATACAGTAGAACAGAGTTACAAACCCAGCGTGAAACAGAGCCAGGGTAAGCCTCTAGAAATACACTTTGTGATACAAAGCCCTATCAAACTCTTAGAAGCAGTAGCTTAACTTGGCCTAATTGCTGAGGTCAGAAAACATACCCACACTATATTATGACAACAAAATAAATATTTACCATAGTTGTTTCCAAAAGACAGGGTTAGCAAAGTGAGTAAGACCACAAGAGTCTTCTGGGTCGTCTTTTAAATGGTGGAATAACTGACTTCAGGCAAGCTTTCAGTTCTATTTGTTAAATCAGTGAGTTACAGAGTTTTGGGGTCTGAGTGGAGATGACCGAGTAAGCCATTTCACTCTCCTCCCTATCTGCTCCCAGCATACAGACAGCTCGATGTTCATTCAATGTTTCCTCAAAGAGCACTTTACAGGGAAAAAAAATTTTTCAAATTTCTGGAAAAAGGTGAGAACTTTAGTCACACTCCCCAGACAGTGAAACACCAGGTTCACATGCTGCTGTGAGGAGTTGAAATCACCACTGCCTTCTACTGCAGATAAAAATGGACTCTTCCTGAGGTATGAATATAACTGGAGATTTAACACGACTCCCTAAAAAAGCATTAACAGCTGCTTCAACGCAAATCGGTAAGATATAAGCGTACACGTCCAGACAAATTTGAGTTCAGACATACGGTTCTCAGTAGAAAATGAATAAAACATGTCTCCTCTTTGAATGAGTTTGCAGAATACAGTTCTTCCCAATAACACTAAGAAGTTGATTTTGCAATATAAATCTTTTCTGAACCTGTGGATTTCAGAGCAACGTAGTCTAGAGTGATATGTCTGTCCGAGATCTTCATGGCCAAAGTTATTTACAATCAGTCCTCTTCATCTCCCAACAGAAATTCTACACCTTAACTTTCACAAAAACTAAAATGGACATGTTAATACCTATTTGATACAGAACTATAAAATATGAATACATGTAAGATATGAATTAGCAGAAGTTGGTGCATCGAAGTGCCGGAACTGCCAGTTTGCAGAGCCAAACAAAATAAGCCAATGCTCCTACAATTGTTTCTTCAGCTCAAGGACTTCCCCTCCCACTCCCCCAAAGGCACATCCTCCTTCCCAAGTCATCCCCTTTTTGCCAGACTCCAAAGCAGGCCCTTCAGCCCCAAGTCTGCTTTGCCCACTAGCCTCTAACTACGAAGTGAACAAAGAAATAAAGCAGAGAAACTGAGTCATTTGAACAAAAGTTCCAAAAACTAACAGCTCCCACAGTTCGTGCCAATATTTTCTCAGGAAGTTATAATTTTATACAGAGCAAAGTCCAATGATTTTGAATTCTGAAAGTACTAAAGAAAATATTTTCTACTCCAAAGACTGCACATTTAAGCCTCCCATATGAGCTGTGGGGGACTACAGGTCTTACAGTGCCAGACAAAGGGAAAATCTCTCAGGTTTTACAGGGCTACAAGCAGCAAATACTTCACTAAAACCCAAATAAAAACCTTAGGTCACGCTCAGAACTTTAAAAACATGAATGTTATATAATAAAAAGCACAAAGCTCAAGAGAGTTGCTCATCTGAAAAACATGCAAAGAAACCTTTCAAAAAGACACATTTATTCCAGCACATCTTAAAGAGGCAGAAGTTATTAGGTTCCCCGTTTCCACACTGCGTGCAGCTTTTCCAAAAGGCAATGCTTACCACAGGTCCTGGCACACCCTGGAAAAGAGCGCAGACATGCCAGGGTTGCACCAATTAGCAAAGCAGCATTTAGAAGGACAGTTAGCTTTATAATGAGAAGTCTTCACTTTTCTGTCTCATGGAAAAAATAATGAAGGCAGACTGATACTTCAGTATTTCTTTTTTCCTTATACTAAAGGCTAGATTTGATTTTTCAGGCACACTCAGGTAATCTCAAGAATTGTACCCCTTTCACTCTCTGTGTTATTTTCTGTTCTTAAACGGCACTGTCACGTACACCCAAGGATACGAAAGTGGTGAGTTAATGTGAAGTACACAGCGGATTCCTTACTGGCCTGAGCAAGGCACCATTCTCCTTGTGCTTTTTAAGCTCTCAGAATACAAACTGAGGTTTAGTTCATCTCTCAAACGAAGAGTTTCTTTTCTGTGGTGTGACAGCTCTTCCTTCTAAACTAGATAATAAATCTACTGCCAAGAAAAAACCAAGCATGTTCCAGAAAAACTGTTGGAGGTACAAACTGACGACTGCAAATGCACCTATGAGACAGGCACCGTTAGCCCTAGAAGGATACAGGAGTTGCCCAGGCTTTTAACCATCCACTGGAAGGAAATTTTCAGGACTCTTAAGAGATTATGCAGGTAGGGCAAATACTTTACTGTGCATCATGCAATGAACATCTAAAACACATTTACCTTCCCTGCAGAACAATTACCCCTGAAAGTTCTGGGAGAGCTTACGAAAAACAGCGATGGAAAAGAAGCCTTGAATCATGTTGCAAAATAAGCTAAGTTAAAAGCAGCTGAGATGGAGCGATTTGAAATACCCGAGTTACAGGCATTTTGTAAACTGGCAGGAGAAAGCCAAGTAAACATTACAAGAAACTCTCTATTGCCTCGTGTTCACAAAAAGGAAAGAAATAAAGTTTTTACATGATAAACAAAACTGTTCCCATATCACTCGAAACACAGGTTTGAATGGACAAGCATCTCGCTCAGTACAAGCAAGAGAAATCCAAGAAGCCACAACCACCTGCTGTAGAGAGACCGGCTTTGACAGGAGACTGCCGATGACTGCTCCTCCACAACGTATACACTAAACCCATGACAACACTGTGATTTTCGGAGAATCAAAGCATACATTTGTTTAGAAACAGATTCTGATTTATTTCACTTGTTTGATTTTTTTTTTATCCACAGCTCAGCTATTTGCATTCAGCACAATCACTGCAGCTATGAACCAATAATGGCTTCTTGCTTTTCCAATCTATTTTCAACCTTTGTTTGTGATTGTTATTTGATGGAAAAAGTACACCAACTCTTTTAGCCTGCACAATATAAAAATATTTCACTGTATTATCCATCTAATACAATTTCAGGGACTGGCTGAACTTACACCCCCCTCTGAGTGAGCAGTGCTTGCCATTGAAGACAACGCTATTCATTATATGGATGAATAGTTCCTTCTGCATTCTACAGTTTTCATTTTGTTTGGATATTTAACAGCTTCTGTATGAAGGCACCCAAAGTCAGCTTTCTATGTAGATGGACCGTGACTTAATATGCAAAGAACTGCAGGCACTCAACTCCAGGGAAAGAAAACCAATTATGTAACATTTGAAATCTTAAGAAGTGTAATTCCCACTTACATTTAAATGATGCTGCTTTGCCATTTCACCTGTTTGCTGTTATTTCCCAGAAGAATTATTACTGTATGCACGACCCTTCCATCCAGTGCCCCCGCAGTTGCATAGGAGTGTTTCAGAAAATGCTATTATGCAGCCTTTGCCATAATCTCCTCTGCAGGGGGCTGAGCAGGACCATGATAACCTGTGCTGATTATCTTTTGCTACATGTTTCTGTACAACACTGTTTCTCAGCCTGCAAATGTGGCTTCAAAAGGTCTGTCTGTTGCTATCTCCATTGTTCAGGAATAGCTCTGTTGATTTACACTGATAAACAAAGATAATGTACAACCAATAAGCAATGAAGTCAATCTGCGAAGGACAGAGTAGGAAAAAAGCCTGCAACGTTATCACCGTTATACACCGCGAAGAAAAATTACAGCCTTGTAAAAAAACCCCACAACACCCAACAACAGCTGGGCTTTTTTTTTTTTTTAATACACACCTCTTGCTTTTTACAATATTTGGCAATCTAGTACGACTTGCAATACTGTATTTAAAGAATGTATTTACTGCATACCATGCTGATGCTGAGTGGCAATACCAACCAGGAAGGAACCTGATTTAGCTTCTGTCTTTGAAAGCCACTGCACAAACAAGCAAAACAATCAAACACCTCTCACATTCCAAGAAACAGAAAAACAGAGATAATTACACGGAGCACAGGAGCACTCACCATGACTAAAGCTGCAGCGCAGCTGAGGAATCTTGGTCTAACCACTCTGCAATCTCACCTTAAACCTGCAAAGCCATAGCAGGAGGTTTTTCATGGCAACTGTTACTAACAGAATCTCTCTATCAACTGCTAAAAACAGGTACTTTATGTACCAGAGTGCAACGTTGCTCTGATATATCAGTTTCTGAACAACTCCCTTAAAAAAACCACCTTCAGAAGAGATTCGCTCCCACCCTCAGAAGGTAAGTGGGTTAACTTGTAAGGAGCCATGAACCAGCACCCCACCTGCCAACGGGTTCATGGAGCGCAATGACACTTACAATACCGCAGACAGACCCAGCGCAGATTACAGGGCGAAAGAACGCTCTCGAAGTTCTGCTTGTGCTGACGTTTTCCCTAACAGGGACACTGCCTTCGCTGGACAAGAAATACTTACTAGGCAGAATCCATAGGCACAGGAGCGCTTCAAGCTTCAGCAAGCTTTGTTCTAACATGCCTTCGTCTTCTGCACTTCCCGAGCAATCTTTTTTAGCCAGAGACAGTGACCTTTAAATGTGAGTCTGCCTCATTTTAAAAAGGCTTGGCATAATACCTTCAAAATTTTGTAGTTGCCCTCGAAAGACATACTGACAGCTTCGTTAGCAGCAGAGCAGGTCTGAGACTGTCTCGCTAATAATCTTACGCTCCATTCCTTTAAACAACCACTTTTGTTTAAATAAGCACAGTACAAACGCACAATTTTACAGATATGAAGCTCTAAAATAATCAACATTTATATCTCAGATACATATTTAATACCAAGTTCAGGGAGTTGTCCCACTGACTACAGAGTGCAAACTGTTGGGAGACGTGACTGATCTTATTGAGCGTTGCTGTGTGCCCCACTCTCTCTACACCTTCGCTACGAGCCATCTCCCCGCTGCTAAAACCCAAAAACATCCACGGTTTACAGTACAAAAGCCATTAAATAAACTGTCTTCTCCAAAGATCATTCCAAACAGCAGGAGTCACACTCCTTAACCATATAGTTACAGACTTGAAGTCTGAGACTGGAGAATATTGTGCAACCTGTTTTTAAGCAAAATCACCCCATCTGGACAAGGGAGGCAGAGGAAGACAATTAGCAAGACTTAGAGCAAATGGAGAGCCAATGACACAATATGACTTACTCCTCCGTGGAAAACTCCTGTACTAATATTTATTCTCTCTGAGCTTGCATATATTTGCATTAAATTTCAAAGTTCATTAAAGCAATACTGACGTAATTCTCGGCCTTTACAGAGAGACGCAGTGGTTTTAGTGGGGTCCCAGACACGCTTGGGGTCACTCTGCAGAAGACTGTTAGGGGCTAATATACAGGGTAGAGAAAAAGGCAAAATTTACCTGAGGAAAAAAGGTGCTAAAAGATGAATAGTTACCCAAGGACAGTTTCAGCTCCAGAGCTACAGGACTTTAACGTGTCTCTATTACCTTCAGACACGCACGCTTCTGTATTTACCGGTCAGTTTGGGGAGAGATAATGTACGCGTTAAACTGCTCTTCCTTCCTCTTGCTGCATTAAAAAAGCTGCAGAAAGGACACCAACAAGCATAAAAGCAAAACAATGACACTCACTAAAAGCTATTTGGCAGCTGAGAGAACAGCAAGAGCAGCTGCGATATGTGCAGAGATCTTCAGTAAGAGAGACTTCACCTGAAGTCAGTGTAGGGAAGGATGTCTATATTTGTTCATGTTTATAACGCACATTTAAATGTCTTTTAAATGCATATGAAGGTTTCTAGCAATAAGAGCCTCAGAGCTGGAAGACTGGATATAAATGTATACACACAGAATTTACATCCTCTGTATTATGTACTGGCTTCCTACTTCAGTGAGCTTTGTGGAGAGGCCTCTATAAATACAGGCAGGCAGCCAAGAAAGAACTTCTTAGGATGGTTTTAATGGTTTCACAAAAAGATGTAAGGTCAAACTGTGAATGTATCACTACATAGTTTCCTACAGAACCTCTACCAAACAATATAATAATAATAATAAAAATCTGCTTAAACACCAATAAGTCTGCACTTGGCAAATTACGTGCTAGTAGCAATGTTTTCTGAAATAGCACTAACTTTGTGAAGTCAGTGATGCTACTTTTTAGCACCACACTGAACTGGAGTCTCAGACAAGATGTTACTAAAACAAGTATTGCTAGAAGCCTGCAATGTTTAGCCTGGCATGACTTTGATCCATTTGTTTACTGTGATTTCAAAAACTTTGCTAAGACAGTCTCCTGCAGTCAACAGTGACTGCATTAAGATGGTTAAACATCCATGTTTATAAGTGCATGTTTAACTGAAATATTACCCTTAAGTAAAATGTAGGATAAAGCCTACAAAAGGAAAGATTAAAAAAATATTTCCCAGGTAATTTTTATTTTTTAAATCTTAGGGGAAAAAATAATTTTATCCTTTTATGTTGAGCATTTCATTTTATGGGGAAATTAAACATCCCCTGGTCTAAAAGCTGGCAGCTATGAAAAAGACTCCTAAGCAAGAACCACCGTGAATTTTAAAGGCATTTTGAAGTACAGATAACAAATGAACGCTGTTAAATACTTTTTACCCACCATATTCACATATCTTTTAAACATAAGTATAACTATTTGGTTACCAAAGTGTAGATGTTCAGAAACCATCATGTAGTGTTTGTTACTGCTACTATAATTCATGGAAAAGCATCTCAGTTGAGGCCAGGCCCACACAGCGGGTACAGGGAGGGAGGGACCTGCTATTTGGAGGTTTTTCCAGGTACTCACACAGAAAGGAACTAGTCAGCGTGACTGTTTTCCCCAGAATAAAAGGCTTAAAAAAAGAAAAAACATGAGTTACAGACTGATTACAAAATACTTTTCCAGGCGGTGCAGTTTAAAACAGATTTTGCACTCACCCTGCACAGCACTAAGTGACTACAGGGAGGAGAGAAATGGTGAGCTAGGCTCCAGAGGGAAATTCTGCTGCTCTGGGTGTCCCCTGAACAGACAAACCCCACAACATTTGTGGTAACGCTGTTTCGTAACTCTGTGAGTTAACATGGTCACTTGTGGAATGTCTGATGGGGTCCCCTAAGAAAATCAGTTTAAAGCAAGTGACCTCATGGCTACACCCACAGCTTAATTTTCCTCTGCCCACATTTTCAACAACCAGGCAATCTCGAATCAACTCAGTCCACTTAAAGAGATATGGGGAAAGAAATTGCTTCAGTGACTCAGCCACTTATCTATCTTAGGAAAAAGGAAGACTGAAAATTTCTCACAGGGTTGATAATTTCTCCTCATGATTTGGAAAACCCAAAGGGAACCAGAGAGCACACAGTGCTAAACCACAACTTATTAAAACTGCAGCTCAAATACTGGACAATTAATTAGACTTGTTACCAAGTAAAACCAAGTCATTTATCCTTGTTACTAACGCTGCAGAAATAGTGAAGCTCTCCCGGTCTTCTCGGTGTACGCTGTTTCCTGGTTCTCACCCAGTGAGAGTCAACCAGCCAGTCTTACTCCAGTCTGTATTTTTCCACTGTAAACCTGTATGGTAATGGAAATTCTGCATTATTGTGCTGATACGTATGAAACCATGAAAGTACTGCAGCCTTAGGCCAATGCAAATCCCAGTGCAACGCCGAGTCCTTCGACAGCGGTCACGTGTGGGAGCACCGGGGCTGGGAGAGCTGGTAGTACCCATAAAACTCCACAGACCAGGTCTCCGTCCCGGCCTATCAGAGGGAACGCAATCGCAGGAAGCAGCACCCTGCTCCATCAGCCCTCGCTGGTATTGGCATGGAGAACCTGAAACCTCTCTCTCCCTTGGCTGTGAACCGGGACCACACATCTCCTTCTCCAATATCCATGCTACTTTACATGCGTAGAGAGTGGATTTTGCCTCACTGGTGATTTTTGGCTGCCACTAAGAGCCAGTACGTGCTACATGTGGCTTGCAAATAACTTGACTTTATTTGTTTGAATTTGCTTCAACTAATAAACCAAACACATTTTACAGATCATGATTTCTGTACTGTGAGCAGCTTAGAAACATCTGAAGTTATCACATACTAACAGCAGAAAGATAAAGAAGTTTTATTTTCAGTTTTCCCCTATCAGGTGTTTTCTTTACAATCTCTTTTCATGCCACACGCACTCCACAAGGCTCACAGCGCTCTTCGCAAGGGCAGCACTATCTCCTCAGCCTACTCCGTGTCTGCACTTGGCTATGCTGCTCATAGCCGCGTGTCAGCTATGACACACCGACTACACGGGAGAGAGCAGCTCGGCAGGATTCCTCGGGAGCTGCAGCACAGGAAGTGGGGACAGCGTGGAAGCTGCCCCCAGACAGACGGACCTCACCTCTGATCCGTACCTCGCAAGCCCCAGTCCAGACCTTTGGGCTCGCTCTTCAAGGGCTGGGGAAAAGGGTCAAAAGAGAAAGGACTACTGAGATGTCACCACCCGACATCTGATCTCAGAGAGCAGCCAGAGCAAGAAAAGCAGAGACGAGGAGTCAGATCCCTTCAGAGAAAAAGGGAAAAAACAAGGGCAACTGGCAGAGATGGGAGGGTCTAACCCTAAACTGGGATGAGGGGCAGCTCTAAGGAAACCTAAGAGCAAAGACTAAACAGGAAAAAGACAAGGAGAGACATAGGGGTGTAAATTCAGGAACAAGAGAGAGAAAAGAAAACATGTTACAACTTGTTAACCCATAGTAAGCTTTTCACATACATATGTTTTTTGTAAAATGATACACAAGGTTAATGGTGATTACCAATGTCTGGGGCCCTAATCAATAACTTACAAGAGGTATCTTAATTTTTTACTATCCCCTTTAAGCAAGAAAACATTTTGGAGCCATTTAGCACCCTCCCCTTCCCCTTCCCCTCCCCCTCCCATTTTTCTCTCAATGATTGATTCCAACCAATACCTTTATCTGAAAAGCAAACAGAAAAGTGCTTCTTTTGGTAAACATGTTTGTGCCACTGCTGTCCAGGTGGGGAAGAGGCAGCCCAGCCAAAGAGAACCATCCAAGGAAGTCATTCAGGAAGTCTGTGAACTAAGTTATCTAAGTGAGGTATCCTCACAATAAGGCAAATCCATCATGAAATGAATACATGAGATTAATCATGGAAAGTTACTCATGGAAAAACTGGTAATTCACTTCTTGCATACTTCTACATTTTAGAGAACCGAATGAGGTTTTCCTGAAAACACACTGCAGCAGCTGTGCCAGGAAGATGCTTCGTCTGGATAAATCATCTCAGCCACTTTACAGACAAAAACTTTTAAGCCAGTGTGAAAGTAGATTAAGAGCTCAAACTAGTCAAAACGACCAAACAAAATATCTCTACTTCCTGCTCTGCTACACCACTGAAATCAAACCGTCGAGATGAGATTGTAAGTCAAACAAAAGTCACACAGAATTAAATGTATTTAATCTGTAACAAAGGCAGTTGTTCAGCCGGCAATTTTATACAAGTTTAAATAAACTTTCTAACTACATCACCCAATTTTGGAATTCCATCAAGTCTTGGCTTCTAAAACAACTGCATGTTTTTTCCTTCCTGCCCATATATCTTGTGTATAATGTCTTCCCCCGAATATCCGAGGATAAAGTGCTTTAGCAGACACTGGTCAGCCTTTAAGCCACAACGAGTAAGAAGAAAAACTTTGGAGAGCCTTATGAAGTGACTAAAAAAGAATGTAAGCCAAGCTCTACAACATAAAACCGCAAAGACCTAAAACAAATAGAAATTATGTTCTCCGAGAAAGGACCCCTATTAAACTTGGAGGTCAAAGATCCACCAGGCAAGGCTCCTCCTCATGCTCACTTAGGAGCAGCCCGGCCACTCCGTATTAGGTATCAGCTGCCTGGTAAGTGATAAACCACTGTATTTACATCGTTTCACTTGCTGTCCCAGTGCCTTTCCAGTCTAGTCGCAGCTTCATCCGCAACAAAAGAGGCAAAGAGACTGACCTACCTACGAGTCCAAAGTAACCTTCCAGAGAAAAGCAAACCTGAAAGGAGGGTGGAATCCAGCTACACAGGTACACACCAACACGTAAAGCCTTTCATGTCAGGAATTCGCAGTAATAACAGAGCAGGACCAAACCCCGACAGGGACAGCATCCACCTAGCACCCACAGCGGTTTCATCGCCGCGGAATTCCTCGAAGGTGTCCGCTCCGAAGCCGCGCGGCGCTCCCCCGCAGGCTCCGGCACGCAGCACTTAGCGCAGGATCACGCCACAAAACTTCCAGCCGAGGTGTAGGCAGAAGAAAGCGCCCTGTGCCGCCGCGGGCCCCGGAGGC
>NW_010414413.1:0-648 GCF_000710305.1 Buceros rhinoceros silvestris
TGAAACCCCTCAATAGCACTGCAAAAATTGAAAAATGCTGTAGAACCAAAAGGTTTGGTAATAGCTCCAGAAAAGGTTCAGATACAAAAACCATGGAAATATTTAGTATGGATAATTACAGGTAAGGTGCTACGACCACAAAAAGTGGAAATAACCACAAAAATTGATACTCTTGCAGATGTACAGAAATTAATGGGAGATCTGCAATGGGTCAGATCAATAGTAGGAATAACCAGTGATGATTTGGCTCCTTTGATGCCTTTATTAGGACAATCAATTCATGCAGAAGAAAAACGAACTCTTAATTTGGAACAAAAACAGGCTTTGCAAAAGATATCACAAAAAATTAGACAGCAAACAGCTTCTCAAAAGATAGCAGAACTTCCGCTTTTACTAGCAGTAATAAACTCATCTGAAAGTCGAAAACACATGTGTGGTATGATCATACAGGTGGACATTAAAGAAAAAATTTGGGTCTTGGAATGGATATTTTTATCCTATCAGCCAAAAAATACTGTCAGCACTAAAATAGAGCAAATAGCAAACCTAATCATGAAGGGAAGAAAACGAATAATGGATTTGTCTGGAGAAGATCCAGAATCAATATTTATCCCAATAACACAAGGATATCTGGAACAGCTTATAGAA
>NW_010414414.1:0-27758 GCF_000710305.1 Buceros rhinoceros silvestris
ACGCGAGCCTGGCCCTGGCGGGGCTGTTTCTCGTAGCGTGGGAGCCGCCACCCCGGCCTGGGTGGGGTAGAGAGGGCGGTGCGGGCAGACCCTGCTGGGGGTGCGGGTCACGGTGGTTTCAGCTGCGATTCTCCTTTTTTCAGCTGTGCACACGCTTGCCTAAACGCAGCTGGCGGGGTCTCTGTCTCAAGGCACCTTGAGCGTTCTCAAAAGCGTGTCCTGAGCCGGGACTGGGGTGTGAGACGGGGGAAGCACCTGCTTCTGCCTAGTGAGTGGGACTTCCAGTGAGCTCCTCCCTGTACAGCCGTAATAGTTGTGTGCTGTGGGGCATGCGTTTTGCCTGAAGATGAAGGCAACCATCATCACATCTTGCACTTTTTAGCCCCCAAATCCGGAGAAGTTTTGGCCTTGGAAGTCCTGGGTCATCTCACAGACACCAGTGTCTGATCTGACTGTCCCTGCAGCATGTAACGGCCACCTCTTGATGTATGTCCATTTTCAGCACGTGTAAGAGAGTTCCGCTGTTACCTAGAGCAATGCCGATGTAGCCAGACATCCGAATCTGAATGCTAACCTTCAGACTCCCGTATCTCTAAAAAATACTTGGCCTAATACATCCTAACACCCTTACATCTCTGACAGCTGCATCGTGTTGGTTACTCATCATCACGTACCAGGAACTGATGCAGCTCCAACGGGTGAACTGCTGAAGTACTGGTCACTGGCCTCTAAATGCAAGAGCTCAATCTCATCTTACCTCTGTTGTTTCTGTTGGAAAGGCCACGTATTGTTAGGCACTTTGACGAGTCTACATGTACTTCTCTACAGCCACTAATGCATATATAAAAAAGGGCTGCTCACAAGACTGATCTTTGAAAAACAGTACTAGCCTCCTTTCTTCTTCCTGGTAACTTACCCTGTAGTAACTGCTGTTGTAGTCTTCCCCGGTGGCAGCTCTTTCTCTACACACTGGGTTCAATCACTTCGCTTTAAGTAGTAATTCTGTGGGGTGCTGTATAACATGACTTCTTTATGTGTAATTAGTGCATTATCCTTAAGAAGTCAGTACATTGTCAGAGAACATTTACTTTGGATAAAGCGTAACAGTTTATTGCACCTTCCATTTGGTCTCCTCCTTACTCGTTTCTTCTGAATCTTGCTTTAAGCTTCTGTGTAGCATTGGAGTCCAGCTAACAGCTTTCAGTTGCCTTGGACATTCCCTCTCCTGTCTTTTCTTTAAGTACATGTGCTTGCTCTCCTCTTAAGAGATTTATTACAGATTTCACAGTGAGATTTGGTAACAATTTGCCATTTCTTATATTAGTTCTTTCAGTGTTCTAGGAGAGAGGCTCTCTGGGTCACCTGATTTTTGTCTGCGTAAAGGGTCTGTTTTGCTGCCTTTTTTTTTTTCTTAAGGTCTTTTTCTTATTTACATTGCTAATTGCACATACTTTGTTACTGAGAACTGATAATGTTGTCAGTTACTCCTTATCCTCAGAGCATAATGGACCTTACTGTTTTCTTTTTGTTTGTGTGCTCTAAGTGTCTTTCACTGTTTCATCTCAAACTTTCTGTGCCAGCTATGGCCCAGCAAGGCTTCTGGGCAGTGGTCCTCTTATCCATGCCATCTAACCTCTGGGCTGCAGAGTTCCTTGCTAGTCAGCCCCTTTATTCTTTATAGACACTGTTCTTACCTGTGCTATCCTGCTTAAGGTACCCTGTATTGAGGAGGGACTGTAGACCTTTTTCACCTTTGGCTGGAAGGAGGAAATCACTTAATACACTTCTGGCTTTAAATAATGTTGTGCTGCTTCTTCACCTGAGCATAACCGACTTTTGAGGAAAGAAGTCTTTCTGAAATCTACCCCTTGGTTTTTAGGCTTGCTTTTGTCAATTCATCAATGTAAGTCAGGTCATGGTTACTTAGACCAAAATTGTTTATTCTCCTGAAACCAGTGAATCTGCAAGAGCATCATTAAGCATCTCTTCATCTTCTTTGTTTCACGAAGTGCTCGGTAAGGAAATCTGTGTTCTGCCTTGACTTACGCTGTTTGAACATAAGTATTATTATTTGTTATACTTCCCAGTCACATTCCATCATCTGCCTTTTATTCCTGCAATGTCAGGTTCCGTGCCCTGGAGCAGGATGTTCAGTGCTGTTCTGCATCAGCATATGTATTCTCCTGTTGTTGGCTTGATAGCCTGGTAGGGGTCCTAGCTAGAGCATCTGCATTTGGTGAACTGGCTCTATCTGCTCTCCTGTTTTTTTTTTTTTTTTTTTTTTTCGGAGAACCAAAAAATGTCAACTACCTTTCCAGGTCTCGTCCACGATGCAGAGGTATTTTCTGTGTGTGAGTGAGTGTGTGTCTGTGCGCGCGTGTGTGTGGATGTGTGTGTGTGTGCGTTTTTTTCTTTCCTTCCTTTTCCATTGCTGAAGAGACATTTGTGGTGTTCCTACTCTTCTTTCCACCTATTTCTATCTGTACGAGGTGCAGGGACTGTTTCCCACCACCCTGCCTGATTGCTGAGGCACAAGATGTGTCTCACTAATCGAGAAACCCACATCCTAAAAGATTGTTTCCTGTAAGTTAGTGGGTTCCAATTCTCCAGTCTTGTCCCTTACCTGCATATCCTGAAATCACAGCGCTTTTTGGCTACATGACTGCTGAAGAGTGCTGTGTCTTCGTCACCCTCCTGTAGGGACTGGCAGAACCTCGGTGAAGATCACCTCAACCTCTTCTTTGAGTCTTTCCCAGCTGGGCACAGTTCCCCTCCACCACCTCTTTTTCCAGCACAGGTGGTCTACAAACCTACACCTAACACTTGTTCTGTCCATTCTCCTGCTCCCACTGAGTTCCTCTGCAAGCTTAGATTTAGGCCATGGCCCTGTCCATGAGGTTGTAGGAGCAGGTCTGTGCTGCCACGGTACCTCCTGGCTTTCAGCGTGTCCCAAAGAAGCTTTATGGGGCTGGTGCAACAGGGGTGAGTAGACAGGCTGTGTGGGAAGCAGCCCTGGTGGAGCCTTTTTAGGTAAGCCCCATCCTTCATAGTTTTCTGCTTTAGTTTGAAGTTGCAGATGATCTTGCATAAAGGCCTAAGATCGTCACTCGACTGCCCTACGCACAAGAGTCCACGTGTCCAAATGAATCCACAGGGAAGTGGGGACAGAAAAGGTCCTGCTGCCCCCTAGAGCCAGGGCACAGCACCGGGAGCAGAGCAACTTCGGCAGCCCTGGGGGGTTCACGGTCTTCCCAGGAACTGGAACAGCATCTCAGAGACTCACTCAGATCTTACACAAACATGATTAAGAAGCTGAGTTGTGACACTGCAGTGTACAGTATTGCTCCGTTAGCTGGGATAACGGTATTAATTAGTTCAGAATCAGCACTGCATTCATTTTCAGCATGATGATGAAGCACTAGTGCTTACAAAACATGCTGCTTTTTACCACAAACTCCGGTGCGAAGCACTAATTTTTGCAATCAGAGCAACTTGCTGCATTATATCAGCATTTTGTAGAGCCAGCTCTTAAAAGGCAAGTGAGTCCTTGCATTTCCAAAGCAGCTGTTAGAATGGAAAATAATAAGAAATTGATTTGCATAATGAAAATGCCTCAGAGGAGTTGTTTACCTTTTGTATGTACGTATAGGTTCTCTGTAGTTAATGTTCCCATTTAGAAAGGACTGAGATATTAGGGCTTCTGGTGTCTTTATTTCCAATTTTTAAAATTCAGATGATATTTTCAAATATTCAGCAGAACAGTCCGATTTGTCACTGGGATTGTCAGCTCGCAGCTCATTCCCTACCAAGAATATCTCGTGACCCGAATACCATTTTTTGGTCTTCTATTTTATGCAACTCAATTTAAAGTTAGTGCCTATTTTTCCTCCATGGTGCTTACATTTTTCACAAAGTTTAGATTTAGCAACGTATAGAGATACAAATTTGCTGTATTACTGATGTAAAATCTAAGCAGGATTCCATTTTATTTATAAAACACTTCTTAGTGTTATAAGTTCTGCTCTGATAATTAAGTCTTCCTGCCCCAGGAGACATTATTTTCATCACTGTAATTAGCTCTGTCACGGAAGGCAGTTCTTAATTTTACATCACTTCTCTCTAGGTATTTGTCATTGCAGTAGCCTGAAACTTGTGCTTGGCTTCATCACGTTCAATCCCTTGGAGTGTTCACAGATAGCCTATAAATAAAGGTTAAAGGGCACAGAACAGCAGGCTTTGACAAGACTGAGGCATGCTTTTGGGGGCTTTTTTAGTAGTTCATAATGTAACAGAACTAATCGCTTCCTTGTGTGCTTTACCTCTGAGTTTTTCACGGCATACCTACCAACTCCTCAGCTTCACTGCAGTGCTACGAGTCCGGTAGAGTCTGCGGCTTCCCTTGCACTGTATTTAGGAAGTGTTGTCCAAAATCCACTAAAAGCACCGTGAGGCTTTCCAGTGACTAACAGCTTTTTGCATCAGGCCACAACCAAGTTGATAGTCACCAGGCTTACGTTGCCCATTTCAGTGACACACGCAGTTTTGCCCAGCGCACCGATGCTCAGGTACTTGTTCTGCTACTCCTGTATGACCGGGTCCAGCAGGGCAGGAGCAGAGAACGCTGCCTTAGGAATATGCGTGACACGTATTTTTAAAAGGCTTACTTGAATACCATCATCACTGTTATGTCGGAGCAAACTATGGCCGACTGCTCTGTTCTGTGTTTCAGCCAGCAAGACCAAAAAACAGATATTTGTCAGCTACAATCTTCAAAACACAGACGGCAATTTCACCTTGCTCATAGAAAACAGGATCAAAGAAGAAATGATGGCTTTTCCAGAGAAGTTCTGACTTTGCATCATTCTAAAACAGCCTGAAGTTTTTGTTTTAGAAAAACTGATTGCAATTTTCACACTGACACTGTTAGTGTATTTGTTTTGTATTGTTTTGATTGAATTTGCAGTTGTTATTAAACGTAGATGGACCTAAATACAGTTGGACCTGGAATTTTTCCTTTTTTTTTTTTTCAAATTTGCTACCCTGTTAAGTAGGGGATAGGTGAGCAGAGCAGAAAACACGCTGCAATGTATGAATGTCATTGCAAAAGCGCACGCACTGTCTGGCCTCCAGTCAGCACTGGGATCTGCTGGGAACCAGCTCCAAATTCTAGCTGTACGATTAATCTACTATGTACTAGTATTGAACATAGTGTAGTGGCTTCTACTGTTCAAATAAACCAACCCCAACATTTCTGTGTTGTAAAGCTGTTGTAGAGCTGTGATAGCAAGCGAGTGTCACTTCGCTCCTCTGAGCCCCTGCTGGCTGTAGCGGATTGCCTTCCCCCTCTGTGCCCAGAGAACACCAGCTTTCACATAGGGTTACCTGTACATCCCCAAGGTCTACGGACAAGGAAAAAGCACAGCTTGAATTTTGGAGTAACAGATAAATCTGTCAGGCTGCTAAAGAGCCTCAGGCATGTAAATCGAACATACTTGTTAGGAAAATGAGAGCAGTCGCCATCTGCACCACCACCACTACAAGGCTTCCTGCTGCCAGGGCGTCTCTGGACCTGCCCTCAGGCAGGATGGATATCCTCTCAGAGGCAGATCCACGGGCTCTTTCGTTCAGTGAGAAGGGCAGCTGAAAGTGAACTATGCCAAAAGTCCCAAACCACCCACGGAGCCAATGGTGTGGTGACCTTTGGAGTTGTTGCTGTGTGTTGTGGCACACCCCAGCAATTTGGAGGAACAGTGTTGCAAGCTGGTGAGCAGGTCCAGGTTATTTGTTTTTCATTGCAAGTTGAACTCAGCATAAGCTTCTAACACAGACAAAAACTACTAGGTGCTGCTGCTAGACGACTGTCCCAACGACCCACAGAAAACAGATGAACTTACCCTGCTGTGACACCATAATCAGCAAAACCCCCTGTAACCGCGGCGTTAGTGATGTAGAAGGCACAGCCCCTGATGAGTCTCTTGTCCAAAGGGGTCTGAACCCCCAGTGGCATCAATGTTGCAGATCTGATGTGGGCACAGAGTGCCCTTCCTTAACTGGTGGGAACAGCTTGGCCACTTCTGAACTCAAGGTCAGAAGAGCAAAAAGCAACCCGTGGAGGGTATTTTCTCTTTAATTTACACTACCCAGGAAACAGAGTCAACTCTTCTTCCCTGATTGCAAAGGATAATTAGTTGCAAATCAATGTGCTGATTTAATTAGCCTGATTTACAATCAGCTCATTCTGTTTGTAAAGGAGGGTAGAACTGTTTGTTGAGGTGTCACTGACATCAGCTGCTGCCAGGCTGTTTCAGAAACCATTGCGAGAGCTCCAGTCCAAGGAGAGCAAACTGATGGGACAATGTCATTTTATTCTGTACATTTACATACAAAGTTCTTTTCAGTAGGTACAACAGATGTAACATCATGCAGACATTTAGCTTGTAAGACTGTTTTCAGTACTTGATTTAAGCTTGTGCTATGAGGAAGCACCACCAGACTAATTCATGATCAAAACATACAGTAATACGATTCTTTAAAACTTCATCAGAAACTGAAATGGGGAGGGAGCTCTCACCCACTAGACATAACACACCATACTCCTTTCCCAAAACATTTTACACAATACATTTAAAATGAGGTTTGCGATTTTTCTTAAAACAAAACAGAAGAGTTACCGTGGGGGAGATCACCCCTCCACTCAAGGGTGTTGTCATATGTGCCAGCTACAGGTGCAATTTGACTTGACATTCACAGAGTTCAGTTAATGGCACTTCTGCTTCCAATTTGGTGACCTTTAGTGTTTGGCTCCAGGAAGTGGCAACAGTTAAGTAAAATATTTCCGTTAAAACAGAAAGTATAAGGAAGCCTGCTCAACAAAAAGTCAGTCACACAACTCCCTTTCTGGGTGGCCACAAAACACTTGCAAACAGGTGACTGTCGTTACCCATTTTCAGTGTCTGGCAACAAAAGCAGTACGGAAACCTCAGAAGGGGGCAAAACCCCCAGGAGATCAAGCATAATGTCACTTTCACATTTTTGTTTAGACTTACAAAGCTGAAAGAAAGCCCTTAAATGGTAAACCCGAATTAAAATCCACTGATGGACTTAGAGGTTACTGAAGGTTCACAGAAAAAGGCCAAAATGTGCAGGACAGGTGTGACCGCTTCCCCTTTGTAGAGGCCAGAAGGAGCCACCTGAGAAAAGCCTTCCCTGGTGATGGGTGTGGAGGAGACGTGGCTGAGGAGCTGATGGTGCTGCAGACCGGGACCCCAGTGGAGAGCCCTGTCCTGCCGCAGGACTGGCCGAGCAGGGTAAGCACCTCTGCCTTTCCTTTCTGCCCTGCTGCTTCACCTGGTACCTCACTCCCACACACAAGATACACTTAGCAAGAGCTTTCAAACTCTGTAAGCGTGTGTGAAAAAAAAAATCATCACAGAAGTGTTCATCTTTTCAGGAAAAGGAGCAAAATTGGAGCTGCCAAGGCAGGAAATTTGCGTTTTATTGTCATGACAGAGGCAGAGGGCCAGACCAACTTGAGAAGCTGGGGCTCCCCATGTTGTGGAAGATCAGTACCGATTACCTGGTTCCAGGAAAAAAAACCCAAAAGCAGCAAATGAAGTCAATTTGATAAGAATTTTTTAAAAAATTGATTTTGCTGCACGCTCCTGTCACCTAGTTTGTTTACGATATAAATGTTGGTATGTTCAAAGAACCATTCGCTGCCCTGGGCCCGACTGTCGTAAGAGAACCACCAGAATAGGAAACGATCAAGTGCTGTGGACACGGTGGTGAGCACACCCAGACTGCTGACAGCGCTGGAAACTGCCGGTTTTGCAGGCTTGTGGATGGTCTACAAAACCGTACTGCAGCTTGAGCACACTGCCACAGCGACACGAAGGAAGGGAGGAACCGCTGGCTCCACGCCACGATGGACGGCAGGACACTGCTCTCTGCCTCTGCACTCACACCACCTCCACTTTCTGGCCCTTTTTCTCTTCCCTTGACTTGTTTTACTTCTTCAGGTTAATGCTGTGAACCCACTCCCCTGCTCCACCCCATCCCCGCGCGTGCGGCTCGCCACAAGCACCTCGCGCTGGAGGCAGAAGGCGTTGCACACATGCGGCACGTGAATACTGACTGCGTGAACGGGGGTGGCCTCGGGTTTTCTCCTTAGGTGGACACCGACTGCAGAAGTCTCCGCGTGGAACAAAAAGAGAAGCAGCCACACTCAAGCTCAACAATAAAACTTTAGTGTAAGGAAGATGGGGCTCTCGCTGTCACAGCAAGTCTAGCAAAGGTGACAAAACACCGGTAGTGTAACTTTGGGCAAAACCACCATCAACTGGTCCAGTGTTTCTTACCAGGCTCAAGAATAACCCGAATGTCCACATCCTCTGTACAAAAATTAGCAGCTTTAGGACAACATTGTTACTCTGAACACAACAATCTCTGTTCAATCGCTTCTGCAGGTCTGCCTGTCCCCTTGCACTTGTCAGCATCTGAGACTGAGCTGCTTACTGCATGGCCCGCTGGGGAGCGCCTATCTCTGATTTACGTGGGACTGTAAGAGGACGCTGGCAGCCTAATGGCGGATGGAAATTGTTAGGTACAGTAGTTAATCGACAATATATACAGCAAAGGAGGAAGGGGGAGGGAAGGTAGGGGAGGAAAGTGCAAACGAGCCCTTTCCATGTGTACAAACACAAGATGTACATCAAACAAAGTGGCAATCATATGGACACTCAATACAACACCGACATCCTGCTGCTCCGTTTGTCTGAACGTCTGCACTACCGAGCGATCACAAATGGATGGCCTGAGTGAGAAAGGAGACCAGGGAAGGAGGGAGAGCAGGGAGGTTAACTACAATGGAAGAATGCTGTTTGTTTACAAAGTCCTTGCATTGAACTAGATCCTCACAATATTCACACAGTGAGAACCAAAAGGTGATGGCCAAAGGAAATAGTTTGTTTTGGAGAAGAGAAGTTAGTTTTGGAGGAGAGAAGTCAAGTGGCCACTATCAAAGTGCCATATGCACAGTAGGAGACAAACTGGATGTTCACTTTGCTTAGCCTAGAGTAGGAGCGATCCAATTTAACTTTTTTTTCCTGAATGAAAATCCTATGAGAGCAGGGAAGGGGGGAAATCTGGGCAAGTTCACTGTATATTCTTGGGTCAGGACTAGAAAGTATCTCTGAGAGCCCCAAGACAGCCAACAGCACACAGTAAGTCATTATTCACAGGCTATCAATTCATTCCTTTCCAACAGTCACTTGTGCACCTAAATTCAACCCCCAAGCCCTGGTTCTAAAACCAGGCAAGGCAATGCCAGGACACTTATTTCCCAGGAGCGAGAATCCCAGCTGCGCTGCCTTTTGGCATAAAAGTACAGACTGTAGCCCAGGCTCCTTACTTTTTGTCCTTGTTGGTCTATGCTCTTCTCCTGGAGCAGTTAATCAGAGATTCTGGGCCTCCTGGTGATTAAAGCCATTCTCAGCAAAACTAATTTTTGCATCATTGGTTAAATCATTTACCTCATCTACATTACTATTAAAGACCGGTGGGAACCATCTAAAATAGATCAATGGACTCTTAAAATGCAGAAGGCTGATTCTCACTGAAAAACCAGCTTGTTTGGGTAGGATTCTCTTCTCTGCTTCTGGTGAAAAAAAAAAGAAGTACTAATTTAGAAAGTAACTTTTAAGTGCACATGGGCTATAAAAACAAACATAAGCTGCCTAAAATGCAGTCAGTTTGAGTCACAACAGGTTTTGCTTTTTTCTTTTTCTTTTTTTTCGGGTGTATACAAACACAGCAGGCAACCTGGGCACTTGGACTTTCTAGACAGGCAGAAGAATGTTGCACAAGTTTAAGTTTTAGTCAATTCAACTTTGCAGTGGATCCCTTTTTCCTTTAAAGAAACACAAAAAACAGAAAACAACCCCCCCACTGCGGTTTCTTTCTTGGAATGGCTGCACCTTATAATAAGATGGCTTCATTTTTGTGATTATGAAAGGAAAAGGAAATAAAGTGCTTCTTGAGAACAAACCAAAATAAATATACATATTTAATGGCAGGAAAACAAGAGTTCTGAAGGGCTACCTCCAGCCAGGTCTTTTCTCAGATGAGTCTTTTCCCCCAAAACTTTTTCAAAAGCAATCTGCACAACAGTTGAAGATACAAAAAGTTGCTTTAGCAGCAGAGTTGAATTCCCCCAAGGCTCTGTCTACTCCATCACTGGTTTGTAAAATCTAAAATCTGTGCAAAACACCTTTGCCCGAAGTGCTGCTCCTCCTGCACAACAGCATCAAATAAAATACAAAAGGAAGAGGAGAAAAAAAAATAACCAAAAACCCCCCCAAAAAAGAAGGAAAAAAAAATTCCACCTGGTTACATTGACTTCATCCCATTGGCAGTGGTGTTCTCCGAGATACCATCGCTCACAGCTGCTGAGTCGTGGAGGCCAGAGTAATCCTTGAGTTCAGAGTTTGTCAGGAGCAGGGGCTGCTCCCCCTTCTTGTGTGGCAGAAGGGGCTGCCGGGTGTAATGTTCCCCGTCCGGGATGTTCTCGGGCAGGTTCTGGTTCTTGCTCTCTGGCAGCAGCAGGATGCAGATGATGCAGATGAGTGTACAGCAGGCGAAGATGACGTGGTGGAGGAAGTAACCTTTCTGGTTGTGGAGCTCCATGATGGGGGCAGTCAGGCGGCCGAAGCCCGCGCTGGCGAGGACCAGCCCCAGTCCACCTCCCCTGCAAACACAGCAGAGGTGAGAGCTCGGCTCCGCGGCCCACTCCTGCCAGCGCTCCCCCATTGGCACTGTGGTGGGCAGCCCACAGCCCTGACAGGTCCCCAAGACTAACCCCCTGTCTGGCATCACCCAGGCATCCGAAATCTCTAAGGAAAACCTGGTTTGCCCACAGCTTTCACACTGCACAGTTACCCCAGTAGGGAGTTACGCTGCTGTTGTAGATCACTGCTGCCTATTTGCCTCCACGTGAGGAAATAATAACACTCACTTCACTATCACAAGGAGAAGAGGGGCTTTATCACGTGAGCGTGTAGATCGCCCTCTAAAGTACTCCCATATTCAGTGAGGGAAAACCAGATCTTGCTTAGCACACCAGCCTTCTCCAGCTTAGCCAAGCCATGCCAAGAAGCAGCAGGTACCAAAGTCAGTTTTGGCTGCCTCAGAAATATCTGACGTCAGCAGTGGAGCCAGGTTAGACTTTACAGGCCGTTGCCCCAATCCACAATACCTAACTGAAATATTTTCTCCATAAAAACACGTTGTGGCTGGAACCTCTCAGCACACTGATGTAGTAATAAAATGCGTACTTTTCAGAAAAAAGGTAACATAGTGGTCAGGATAGGAGAACAAGGGTTGGCGAGTCATCTCCTAGAGCTCCTCTTAGCTCACTGTACAAGTTGAGGTAGGTCCCTCACTTCACTCTCTCCTGCTCTTGTGTATTCTTTACCACAGAAAGGTTATGAAAAGCTAAGCATTGGTGTAATGCTCAAATTATAAATAGGTGACTTCGTAAAATATTCTTCATGGTAGAAATGCTTATTTATGAAATGCAATGTGCTTGTGTATTGAGATAATGCACACATGCACACCAAAACCCAGTAGAAACACACTGAAGCTTAAAAAAAAAGAAGTGTGAAAATAATCTCATCTTCCTCCAGCTGCAAGCACAGAGGTCAAGCCAAATTCAGAGATCTCTCCTGATGCTCGGCTATGCAGGCAACCTCTCTTGCAACTCCTCGTCTTGCTCATCGTCGTCTCTCCAGGTCCTGGAGCAGGCAGGCCTGGTACACCACCTCCAGACACACACTCGTTCACCCAGAGCCTGTCCCCACCGGGTGACACTGCACAGAAGCGGCATTGCAGGCAGTTCTCTGGGGCAGACCATTCCCCCCTCCTCCTGCCATGGCACAACCAAAGTCTCCCGCCAGTGGTGTATCACTCTCAAGAGACTTGTTTTAGCAAAATTTCTGAGAGTGGCAGCTTGTCCTTCACTTTCCAAAGCCCTGCTGCCTGCAGCCTGCAGAGAGAGCTGCCTGGGAGCTTAATCGTTGGCTCTCTGCTCCCCACTCCCCCACCAAGCTTGCCCGGGCAGCGTGTTTCCTGCGGCTCCTCCGGGAGATGCCATCTATTCCCAAACCCTCTGGTGATCAGATGGGCTCAGGTGCTTCAGTTCCTGGCCCAGTGGCAGAGATGCAATTATTAATGATTAACGGACCTTACGGAAGACAACTGTAGAAGGCCAATGAACTGCTTTACATCAACTGCTTGGAAAAGAAAGCTTCACTGGCTATTGAGCACACTAGAAACCACAGCACTGCAAACCTACCAGTGCCAAGTGCACTCAGCCAACCACTGTGTTAAAGCTAATCTCCACCCAAAAACCCACCGCTGCTTATTTGACAGCTAAAGGGCAGCAAGCTCGGGTTTCAAAAGATGCTCTTGGAACACTAACTGGATCAAAAATTCACACGTGTACCTTCTAATTCTCCAGACCTGGCAGAGGATCTTTCACAGACAGCAGCGATTTCCCCAAATGCTGCAAAAGGCCTTATTAAAAACCTGCCAGCTTTCCGACGGCAATTTGGAAGCCCGGCTGAATGCGGCCATTGTGCGACCGGCCTCCCTGCAACTCCATCAGTGCACTCACAAGAGCAAGCGACACAACTGGCCCCAAAAGCACGGCAAACCCCTCTCCATGCCGGCTCCCCAGCAACAAAAGGCCCGCTCATTTACATCAGCGCTCGCACAGCTGAATTGTATCTCAACCCCTGAGAAGGGCCTGAGGTGAGTTTTAAAAGCGCTGTAGAAGGACATCGGGCAAGCTGAAAGGAAACAGGAAAAAGCAACAAAGACAGCTCTGTCGTTACGGGTCAAGCGGCTTCAGATTTGGAGGGGAAAAAAGTTTTTTCCATATGATGTCAGTAATTAGAGCAGGCGTTACTTTTATCCAGCACCATCAAAACCTGGCAGAAGGCGGCTTGGAAATAAATTTTCGTATGTGTCCTAGAAGATTTTTTGAATGTTTGACTCTACTGCGAATATGAAAATGGAAAAAAACAAAACAAAGAAAAAGCAACAAGAAAACTGAAAATACTGTCAGTAATTTTTTGTTGTTCACGTGCACATCAAGAAAATGGGTACAGGGCAAGAGGGGCAGCACTGTTTTGCAGGTGCCGTGGGACACCAGGTGGAAACCAAAAACATCCGAGGTGTTTTGGGGCACCGCTTCTCCTCAGTATGAGGTCTCCCGTAGCAGAGGGCCAGAGTCTGTACTTCAAATGAGCTCCGAGGTGCAGAGTGGAGCTGGGGGAGGGAGTGCGAGGACTGCTGGCACCCAGGACAAGCCCCAGCTTCAAACCTTGCACCTCCACCTGGCAGCAGCTGCTGTCAGGGGCTCCCCACAGCACTGCCCCGTGGGTGAACAGAGCCGCCTCCCTGACCCCTGCTCACCCAGCAGCAGCAAGGCAGGATGGAGCGTGCCAGGCTAACCATCCTGACATGGGCAAATCGCAAAGGGACCCTGCTCCAAAATTTTCCCCTCACAAAGGGCCTCTCTGTTCATGAGAGGGAATTTCCTTGTGCGCTACTGCAGTGTTTTTTCAGAGAGCAGCAAAACATCTTCACTGATACTCTCTGCCTGAACCAGGCTAGATCTAAGAAAGGAGACTTGCCCTTCTCAGCACTGCTCAGGGGAGCAGAGGAATGTTGATCCTATCTTTGGATGGCTATTGGCCTGTCTTGAGCAAGCAGGACAACACATGGCATGCCTCAGAGTACGAAAGAGCCAGGCTGGAGAAGACGGTGGGAGAGCAGCTGCTCCAGCCGCCTGCAGAAAGCGGGGCCAACGCTGAATTCAGAGCAGGTTTTTAGGGCTTTGTCCAGTCACCTCAGCCTCTTCTAGAAGTCAGTCTCTGAAAACCTCCATGATTTTTCCCTGCATTTCCTGTACATAGGCAACCCTGTTGCGCACTCAGTCCTAGGCCAGAGCTTAAGTAACACCCCTGGCCCCACAGGGCAAGGCACAACCCTTGAAAAAACCTTAAGGTTCCTCGAGATTCAACCACAAACATATTAAGATGGTCTGAAACACTGAAGGTCATCCGAGGCAGTATTTTAGAGAAGAGGTTGAGGGAGCAGCCAGATCCAACTGAAACACAAGACACGAGCCAGCTTAACCACACACCTTTGCCTGATTTATACAGGTTTATACATGGTCTGGAGCTCCACCTTCTAATTACAGCCCTGAGTGGATCTTATCAAGGGCTTCACAGTGGTAAGACCACAAAGCGCTGCAGTTTCATCACTCCTGTCTATGAACAGGGACCCTGAAGCACATTCAGCTGTTGTCACTGATGTCTGATGTCACCCAGCAGAGTCAAGGGAAGCAGAATCTTGGCTCCTAGCCAGGATTTTTTCCCCTTCCTTGTAGCAATATAAGTGATTTAAGGAAAAAAGCTTGCTAAGTTCACGTTGAGCATCCGACCCTACTCGGCAGATTCTCTTCTGGTTGATGTGGCCAATTCCTTATTTATGTGTGTTTCAAACAGAGACAGGGAGAAAATTAAAGAGGCATAAAACCAAACTGACACGCACCAAAGGAAATAGCTGTCAGTGTTTTGGGCTGCTGTATAATCTCCTCGCCACTCACTGCTTTTCACTGCGGGAATAATGTTATCTGTAAAATACATTCAGAAAGTCAGATAGCTTGGAAGAAAAGGCCACGGATCAAGGAGACTCTGGCTACTCAGCTGACAGTTTTGCTATAATACTTACGCGAAGTTATTGAAAAGGCATGTAATTTGGAGAAAAAAAGAGAAAAAGAGAGTATCTTCTCTCCACCCTCCCTCCCTCCCACCCATATGACCTACATTCCTAGAAAATTCAGTGGAGTCAGGGAGGACTCCTGAATTGCTGTGGCATTGCTGAAAGCACGATCCAGAACACAAAAGCGCAACCTTTGTGCTGTGAAAGATAACAGCGAATACATAAAATGTTATAAAAATCCGACTATACAAAGACATTTTATGGGAAGCTCTCCAGCGAAGATAATCTGCCTGATTTCTACTACTGCCCAGGATGAAAGCGCTTCTCTTCAGAAAAACTTTGAGCCTCTGCTAAGAACTGGGTGCAAAGAGAAAGACGACTTTATCTGCACTCACCCTGGTGCTGCTGCAGGAGAGACAGACTTCAGAGCACCAATATGCACCGAAAGCATTTAACGGTGCTTGTACATCTCCTTTCCACTGAAGCACCCCTACGGCTGGCCTGACTACCTGCCCTGGGGAGGCAGGGATGGCTTGCGCCTACGTCCGCTGCACGCTCGTGGAATCCCTCTTTCAGTACCATGCCGCAGGCTCACACGATCACTGCTTGTAGAAATGCAGCGGAGTAAGCAAAGCAGTAACACGGCTCAGCCACACGCGCTGCTTCAGCCAAGGATTTAAGGCTGTATCACACTGCGTAGAAATGCAATTCGTATGGTGCCTGGCCTGCTGATAGCCACCACGACAGGACACGAGGTGGAGCCATTGGAACCAAAGCCTCTTGGTCTACAGACAGGCATCTCCTGAGGCAGGCTGACGGCAGCAACATTAAATCAAAGAGTGGCCCAAAAATCGCGGTGAGGACTCTCATTATGGGGGATTTCCCCTCCCGTGCCATGTGTTAAGTCACACAACCAGTGATCAATTAATTAAACGAAGATAATTTCATTCCCATCCTTTGAAGAGGGGGGGGCTCCAGTGTCTCACCTGATCACTGTAGGTGTGATTTCAGCACAGAAGAACACGCTGAGGCTTCCAACGGCATGCGAAGAAAACATACCCACGATGGAAAACGCGGTGGAGAATTTGTCTTTGACGCTGTCACTCATACCTGCCAAGACAAGCGTGTTCATAAAAAGTGAGAATGAGGCCAAACTTCCAAGAAAGAAAACAGGTTACATTACTCATTCTCTCTAGACAACAAATTGAGTCATTTTTGTAATACCAATTTAAAACTGGTATTTATAAAATCCATTCCCCAAGCACCCAAGACACAAACACACCTGAAAAAAATCATAATGTCATGCCAAAAATGGAAGTGATCTCTGTATTATTTATGTCCAGCCACCTCAAAAAGGTAAAACCCCTGAAAAAACACATCTTTGGGCAGTCTTGTAGACACCAGCCACTTCTCTCCGTTGTTTGACAGACAAGCGGAGGCAGACAGTGTTCATCAAGCTGCCAAACATCTGGTGGTACCTAAGCTTGGTGGCTTAGGTACTGGAGAGGGGAAAGAAATAAAAGCCCTCCCATCTCCAAGATAAGCCCCTGCACATGACCAGTCAGTCTGCAAACTCCGTCTTAACTCCCAGCTTGACAGCCTTTGCCTGATAACTCTGGGTGAGAACGGCTGATGCCAGGGACGGTGAGGCACTCCAAGTCACCCTGTTCGCTCAATCATGTCATGGCTGCATGGCAGCAAGGTTTCTGGGAGCAAACAAAGCACAGAGAGAAATCCCAGCAAATCTAAACAAAGCTAAAGGAAACTAGCTCCTGGCCACAACGACAGTACATTCCTCACTTGGTGCCCGCTCATCACCTTCTGTGGGGAGGGGCCGGATATCTGCACCGGGGTTGAACAAGCTCCTGTGCTCCTGGCCTGTGAAGAGGCCACAGTGTCCGCAGAGACCGTTGCGCCATTGGAGAGGAACACATTGTGCCTGAGGGAACTGCTGGGGAAAGGACTGGAGCTCGGCAGGCAACGCCACCCACCTTCCTCCAGCCAAGTCCCAAGATCTGCCCAGAGAAAGGGCTGCTCAGCAGCACGCAGTCCCAAGCGGGTGCACTCTCTGGGTTGGATCCAACGAAAAGTAACACCTGCTTTTGTTCTTGCTGAGTATATCAGCTCTCAGGAGAACAAAAGGCAATTTGGACTCTTAGTTTACAGTTTCTAAAATGTGCTACCGCCTGCTCAGGGCTAAGCCCTTTCTGCAATGCACCCCAAGCCTGGGGGAGGGAGGAAGTACTGGAAGCAGATAAGGGCGTGAGTGCAGCACCTCACAGACTGCAGGTCTCTGAGGCTCCCAGGCAACTCTTGCACAGTGGGTGAGGCAGCACCACTGACCCCGCAGGGAGTCATCACTGCTCAGCAGAGCAGACCCTGGCAAAGCTGGACAAGGACAGGTCCATGCAATCAAATACAGAAGAGCAGATTTTGTTCCCCTGTAGCCTGTCACTGCATTGCTATTACAGTACTTCAGGCTGGGGTAAGGTGCCTGGGGAAGTATTTTCTAAGGTGCCTAAGTCCCCTTATCAGAAGGGACTTTGGCATCTCAGATCCTTCTGGAAAAGACCAAACTGGGAATGTTGCTTCTAAAAAGGAGACTTTCTGAGAAAGCCTTGCCTCATATCTAAAAATAAACCTTGGGAAACCTCTGCTCCCTCTCTTGCAGAGGTGAGTCAGACTATGCGGAGGGGATGCTACA
Source organism: Buceros rhinoceros silvestris (assembly GCF_000710305.1). Classification (NCBI taxonomy): domain Eukaryota; kingdom Metazoa; phylum Chordata; class Aves; order Bucerotiformes; family Bucerotidae; genus Buceros; species Buceros rhinoceros. The sequence continues at coordinate 17,492 of NW_010414414.1, forward strand.
CTGAGAGACCGCACAAAAACAAAGAGGCCTGCCTACGAGCAGGGTCCCAAGGCACCCTGCAGAAGTGGGCTTTCCCGCCGCGGTGGTGGCAGCTCTGCTCTGGGTGCTTTGGCCCTGGTTTTTTAGATCCATCTGCTCCCAGGGGAGTGGTCCCTGCGTGATGCAGACTTGTCTGTAAACCATACCTGAGTCTGGAAGTTGACTGTATTTTCCAATCACTGGATCCAGGACCACAGGAGTAAGGTAAAAATAAGAGAGAAAAGGAGAGAAAACAAGATCATACCATTGTTACATATTTATTTATCCAAAGGAAAATAAAACACAAAACCAGGTAAATACCACATGCCACAGTAGCCCCCAGACACTTCTCCCTTCCCATGCCATGACTGACACATCTTCCTGCGGCCACCAGATAGGACATGCCATTTCCAGGCCCCTTCAGCTGGAGGACGGTATGCTAATGAGACAGCGATAACAAACACAGCAGTACAGCATTTTTAAGAGCCCCAGAATTACCACTGGGATTGACACAAAGGCCTCTTTGTTATTAACGAAGGGGGAGAGGAGAAACTGCCCTTGCGCTGCATCCCTGAGGGAACAGCGAACAGAGGCTTTAGTCAAGAGAGAAAAACTCTGGCCTTCAGCACTGCACGCTGGTGGGAGAACTGTTCCTCCACAAAACCCTGAGCTGGTGGTCCATGTCTCACGCCAGTCACCAGCTGGGCACAGCTCTGCTGGTGATCTCCCACCAGGATCCTGTGACATTCCAGGCAACACCCTGGGGTCCAGAGAAAGGGCTGAACATGGCAAACCCCACGGTCCACCACAGGTTTGCTAGTGACAAAGCATATTCTTCCTTCTCAAACTCTGATTTTGTATGCGAATTACACCCAAATTATGCTAAGCTAACACGCAGGAAGCTGTTACAGATTTCATAATCAGCAGGGGCACTGCTTCTCTCCAAAAACTGTCTACCTCTTCCGTGGAAGAAGGGGGGCATGGTCTAGAGTGGAGAGAGACAAGCTGCTCTGAAGTTCAAGGCTGCCATTCCCTTCTCTTCTCACAAAGAAAGGGGTGAGGGCAGCAGGGGGAAGACTAGCGGGCACACAGTGTTGAGGGAAGTCTAGACGTCAAAGCAGCAGCAAGCACCTAGAGCCCATGGCTGCTCTTAATTTTAGCAACTTCACTCACAAAACCACATAAACCCATTATGGAAGAGGTTGTAATGATTCCTGCAGGGTGTTCTGCTCCACCTCTCTCACTCCTATTTGTTGAAAAACTGCAACTGGATTTTCATCGCGCTCGAGCAGACTTTCATCATCCTGGCATATTTTTTTTTTCCCCTGAGCAACTGCATGTTTAATACCTCAAGAGCCTCAACAAACATTTAGTGTCCTTATAAAAAAAATTAGACAAATCTAGTGTAGAGAGACCCTGGTGGACACCACCTTAAGAACGTGAAGTTTTGGGATATCGTACACACACAGTACGCCTCTGCATGTGAATGGTCACAGGCTGGGGATAAAATGGGGCCAGGGGGCTTCTCCCACTGTCAGCTGGGACAGCTGGCCCTGGACACATGTGCTCAAAGGGAATGTAAACATCTGTGCCAGGCTGGGAGCAAACACACGCAGTTTTGAAGTTTCCTCCATGTCATGGAAGAATTTCCCTGTTTCGCTCCTACACTCCCACAAATAGCATGTTCACTAAAGGTGAACTGAGTAAACACTTCCAGGAAAGACGGTCTGTAAACACGGACAACTCTTGCTGGCTCAGGGCTGCCTTCAGCACTGAATGTAAAATCCTTCCACCCTCAACACAAAAACCCCTTTTTCATTAAAGCCCTTAATTATTTCTAAACTTAGAAATGAAGAACAGCAACAACCAGTGTTCTGGTGTTTGTCTCATTCCCAGTTTGTCCAAACCATGTCTCAACCCTCTCCCCATTTCTTTGGGGTGAGGTTTCATGGGACAGGGATCTAATAATTAGCAAGTGCAAGAGTGGCAAGCACATCCCACCTTCCCTCTGCTTCAAGACCTCTCTGATCCATCATGTTCAACTTCCTCAACCAACAGAAAATTAAGACAAGGAAATAAAAAAAAGAAAGTGGATATTTCTGTAGCAGCTCAAAAGGGCCAGAGAAAGGTCACTGCCTGCACAGGAGGAGGTGGGACACTCTTGCTTCTGGCAGGAACAATCCAGTGGCAAAGCTGTGTCACCTCATGAAGTCATGTGTGTATGTTCACGTGGCCTACACGTACACACCACGTTAAAAGGAGGGTCTCAGCTGTGTATTTCCATGCTACGTCTCTGTTACACACAGCAAGACACTTATGACAGGCAGAAGACATACACCTATTCCATTAACTTCTGCTTGTTTAGAGGCTATTCAAGAAGCAGACTCAAGTGGGAAAGTTTTCCCTTCCCAACCCCCACCCAGCTCTTTCCCCAGAAGGTATTTCACTGAAATAATATTAAAAGAGTTTTTTAAGTGACAGCCTTAGAAGCAGTCCCAATGCTCAGCAAGCTTCATCACTGGGACTCGTCCAGAACACAGTGCCTTTTGTTAATGAACCTAAGACAACAAGTGTTTGGGGAATGCGTCAAACCAATTCAGCTTCTTAAACTAAGCAGGTGAAAGCCATGTCAAATCTGAGAAAGGCAAAGGAAATGTTAGTATTTCCTGGTTAATATTTCCTTATTTGCCTGTCAAACTCATTTAATCCTGAAAAGTTCTTGTCTCCAACTTACAGTTGAGAAGGCCCAGCTGCAGAAGCGATGCCAGAGCTGTAAGGATCATGAAAAGCAGAAGTCCTCCTCTCCTTCCCAGAAACCCGACCACTGGGCACATGGCCAGGCAGGATGCCAGTGCAATCCCAGCCATGGTGTAGTAGTCTGCGTAGAAGTTGTGGGTAATCGCCATCTTCGCTTCGTGCCCCATCATGCTTTTTGCAAAACAGTGGTGTATGCCATAACCAGTCAGCCTAGGGGAAACGGGAGAGGGCAAGAGGAGACCTTTGCTGAGAAGACAGCCATGCACTGCAGTGGAACTCAACGTAGGATCCCATATACCCAGGCAGAATTTCTGCTGCTGCAGGAATACAACCTCTGGTGCAAAAAGACTCAGCTCAGACTCCTAGGTGTTACTGTAAAAACGAGCAATGATCAAAAGAAACAAAAGAAAAACCCCTATTCAACCAGATATTTGCAATCTGCTGCTTCATTTGTTGCTCAAGATCAGGGTACAAGCAACTTTATAAGGGCTCCTAGTGTGTGACTGGTTTTACCAACCTATTTCAGAACCTCCCTCTCTCAAGAAGGACATCTCTCTCTTCCCAGTGCTTCTGCTGATGGCCACAGAGCCAGCAATGCTGCAAAGAAGCAGCCTGGGTGCTTGGACAGCAAACCAATGTGCAATACTGATGTGTCTTCCAGGAAGACCTGCCTGCCCGTGGCATTTGGTCACACTGAAGATTGCACCTCACTTCCCAAGCTAGCCTGTCACAATCGAAAGCCCCTTAGAAACGAGTATTTGAAGTCAAACACTACCATGATTATAATAATTATGAAACAAAAACTCCTAATTCAAACTACTCATTTACACCACCCTTCATAGCAACACATCTCCCCTTCTTTAAAAGTTTCTTCATGATACTAGTTATCAGTATCTTGCCACTCCATTTCATTTTTCCTTCTCCGGTCTCCCTGAAAGGAAAGGAGAGAAAAGAAGGGAGAGCAGGGGTCTGGAGGTACAGAAGTCAGAAGAGAAGGCCCAGCATCACTCCTGACATGGTGCAAAACCACAGCAGAGCTGCTACGGGAGGTCACTGCTCCCAACTGCCCCTATGGCAGCACAAATACCCCTGGCCAGCAAGGGCTTCCTGCCCCTGTTGTTCAGATCAGGCAAATGTCATGTCACCAATTGTGCCGGACGGAGCAGCAGGCGTGATTCAGGTCTCCAAAAAATGAGTGGCAGGTACATTACACTGATAAACCTCTATCCCCCTGAGCATCAGGCGCCTCAAGTGCTGTCAGTGAAAACTGGATACTAATATAAGTGTAGAAACAGTTGGGAGAATACGCCATCGCTGAGTGCATGACAGCCCAGGGGCTGGGGAATTTCTCTTGGTATCTTGTGAATCAATGCTATAGTTCAGAAATCCACCCCCAATACCAAACACCTCTAAAAAAACCCCAGCACTGTACTTGCTGTTATATGAGAGCATAATTTGCTTCAGATATCTGGATTATAACGGACTCCTCCCATAAGTGAAATATTAATCAGCAACACAATGTTTAATAAGAGGGCAGAGTTAACCAGTGTGTATCTTCTCCTCTTCTCTTTTGTGTGTGCAAACACACTCACTGAAGTTGTTATTTAGGCCAAGAACTACTAAGTTAATGTATCATCTGCACTTTGCTTTCCAGCCTGCTTCCCGAAGAACTACTCTATTACCTTAACTTGCTGAGCAGTTCACTACAGTTGCTTTTAAAACTAAATACATTTATATCCCTTGATGTCTCATAATTCTCTGCAAAGGTTCCTTTTTCATGTTCCGTGCTATGAAAATCAGCACAGCCCACTCGAACAGGAATAACAGAATAGAAGTTCAAATAGTTTATTTTCCACCCACTTAAAACAAACACAAAAGCTACTTCCTCAAACAGATATCTGCTTCACACGCTATTTGCATGGCAAACAGCCTCCGCGTGCTACTGCCAGAAGTCACTCTTTGGACTGCCTCGTGATGGTTTAGGGAATTTCCAGATGTGCGTAATTAAAAAGGGTGAGGGAGAAGGGGAGAACTCCTCCTAAAAAAACCTGTGACGAACACAGCTAACACTGGCTGTCAAACCTACCAGCTCAGCCTAAGAGGAAAACACTGCTTCAGAACCCACCGGTAGGTGGGAAAGAGACAAAAATCATAAACCCAGAGCTGGCTCTGCAACCAATGACGCTGGGGACCAATCCCTGAGACATGCCTGTGTGCTAGAGGTGACCCTCTGACCCGCACAGAAGCCGTCCTCTGGATTATGACTGATCCATGAGCTTGTCAGCAGGAGTGAAGGCTACAGAGCAGGGCCCTGAAGTGATGAAGAAAGTCACAAGAGAGCTATGTACTCGTAAACAGAGCAGACGATGGGGGACTTCCAGTCCACTCTACTCCCCATCTCTCATCTGAAAAAAATCAGAAATGGGCATTTTATAAGGCCAAAAAGTTAGAAAATCCACTGCTGCTGCCCTCTCAGAAGCTGGGTTTGGTTAGAGGCTAAATTTGCAGCTCATCTGTTTTCTCTTTACAAAGTGCTCAGTTCTGGACAAAAGGTCTCAGAGCCTGTCACCTGCCAAACCCTCAGGCAGATCCCTGGTTTTGTCCACGTAAGCACGTCCAAGCCGAAGCCTTAGGACACAGACGTCACATTACTCTGTGTGAGACCACACATGATTTGGGAGAGCCGAAGCATTTTGCAACCTGGTTTTGAAGACCTAACAAGGACACCTGTTATACAAGGGAGCAGGCAACACCTTCCCCTGCAGCACCGCCATATCAGAAGCAAACACCTCGCACTTGCGCTCCTACGGCATTAATGATTTCAAAACACCCGCCCAGGGTGCCAGCAGCAGATGTCTGCATGCATGAGCACATACCCGCTCGTGTCCATACAAGACCACTGGTGACAGCAATGTGCTTGCAGCGTGACACCTGAGGAGACGCGTGGTGCTGCTTCCTGAAACAGCCAGAGTTCCCCCGTGTTTGCCAAAAGAAATAGTTCCCTGCAACAGCTGGGTTTTTTTTCCGGGATCATTGATCAGAGACACTAGTGAAGGGTCCCACACTAGGAAACAGAGGAGTTCCCCCATCATTTCCCATTACTGCTTCCCGTTCACCAATCGCACACCTATTCAAACAGAAGGAGATCAGACTTACGAGTTCACACACAATACTACGATGTTTTTCCACAGGTTCCTGGTTCCCACCACTTTAACAATGCAAACTTTCTTTGGTCTCCTGGCGATCTCCTTTTCCAGCTCTGAAAAAAACCAAACCAGAGTTATTCTTTCACTGGTGAGAACAGGTCAGAGAATCTTTGTTTGTGAACTACTCATATTCTGAGGGATGTTCTGGAGAGCAAGATGCTACAGATTTCTAACAGCAGCTGTGAAAATGCCAAACAACCTGCCTGAAGTCCCCCTCAGGTCCCTCTTTTTCTTCCAAGCTTCTCTTATCCTTCTTGGGGCTGAAGAACTGCCCAAGAACTCCTTCACACCCCAAACCTTCTCCCATATATGGGAGACATATGCATGTGAAATGGGGGCAGTACAGGGCTAAATCCCAGAAAACATGAGATAAAATTTCCTGAAGAACTTCAGGGTTCTGTTCATTTTAAACCCCATCACAGGCAGAACTGTGGTTGTGAAGTTACAAGACCAGCTGCCTTTCTGCAATGCACACCTGAAAAGCCACAGAAAGGACTGGAGCTCACATTAATTTTCTGTGGGAACCTACTGAGGTTTGTTCAAATCCGGGTTTCAAAAACAAATGACTAGGACACTATGTCAGCTCACCCTCTCCACCCTCTCACATTTCAAATATTTAAAATTGTTCTGATGGATGTTCTAAACAGAAGACATTGCCTCAAAAAAAAAAAATCCTTGGGCATCATCAGCTGTGATGTCTTTACGCTTCAGAACTAAAGCTTCACCATGTTCTTAAAGAGCTGGGCAGCTGCAAACTAACTTTTCTTTGCAATACCATAGTAACAGGCAAGTCTCACAAATATTGCATCGTTACTCTTGTTCGCATGGGACACAGATTAAGGGCATTGCTCACTGCCCAAATGTCATTAGGTTAGAGCTTGAACACCTACCCAAACATCCCCCCAAAACACTCTTTCCAAGCTACTGGATCAGTGAGACAGCTGCAAGGGCATGAAGTCCAGTAAAACCAGAAGCAGCTGGAGCTATAAAGCAGCATCACAAAACCAACGCTCTCCAAGGGTACAGACTAGGACTGGTTTTCAGGGCAAAGTCTTGTACTGCTGCTTTCTAGGCAGTGTTTGAAGGTGGCAGCATGGCACTGTGCTGGACCGTGCATGCGTTCCCCTCGGGCATACCAATTAGCCCGGGTGTCCTCAGTTGTCCGCCCTGGCCTGCCTCGACCTCTGCTTTCCTCTACTGAATAGCAACCTCTTTAAGAGATGCAAGACAGGTAAACGTAAAAGAAAGCTGTCAGGGGGATAATAATGAGATAAATAACTCGAATTTACAAAGTAAAAGACGTGTTTGTTGTTATTTGAAAATTGTGTCATAAACAGTTTCTTGGATTTACTATTTTTATACGCAAACAGTTGAGCTATTCACTGCTCACAAGTCACTCCTGGTCTTCTGTCTAGAGTAACTGCACGAAATGCTTCCGAGAAAAGGAGCAAAAAGTATTTTACACTAATGATTTTACTTAAGCAGAATATTGAATGCTACTTTCCTTACTACCTGATAATATCAATTTCTCTCCAGAATCTATGCAGCATGAAATCACAAAAGATTAAAACCAGAGGTGGAACAAAAGAGGAAATTGGTCGAGTTAGTATCTGTACTACAGGAGCACTCAGCAGGGTCAGCAATGGATCAGGGCTGTATTACAGAAATCAGCAATAAAAAAAGATGATACCTAATCTCAAGCAGCAAGGTCAAAATTATTTTTGTAGCAAGATTCTGGGAACAAATAAGTGGGAATAAAATAACTCAGAACTGAAGCAGTTTGATAAAATGCAGTTACGAAGCCTTAAAATTGAGCCCAAGCCAAACCTCAGACAGCGAAAAAGTCAAAGCAAGCACTAGAAGCAGCACAAGGTCTTGAAAAGCTGTTGATGACTGTTCGCTGTTTCAGCTGAAGGGCAACAATGAAAATCACCACCTGAACAACACACATTGCACAGATTTCATGGGGACATAAGGGTTCACCCTCAACCTGTCTAAGAATGACCAGATCTGGCCTGTCAAGCATCTCCTCTTCTGTCAGCAGAAGACAGTCCCTGATGCCCTATTCTTTGGATTTTCTTAATTTGTTTTGTTTTTTGGTTTTTTTTGTTTCTCAAAGTGATTTTTATTTTTTCCTTTGGGAAGAGAAAGTAGCTTTTATTGTCAATATGTGTTTTACTGAACCCCAACTTGGAGGGCTGTGTCCAGTTTCAGGGTCCGCAGTTCATGAGAGACAGGAAACTACTGGGGAGAGTTCAGTGGAGGGCTACAAAGATAACGAGGGGATCTTACCAGTGCTTATCAGTATCTAAAGGGTGGGTGTCGCAATTGGGCCTGTCTCTTTTCAAGCAGTGCCCAGAAACAGGACAAAGGGCGATGGGCACAAACTGGAACACAGGAAGTTCCATCTGAACATGAGGAAAAACTCCTTTACTTTGATGGTGACAGAGCACGGGAAGAGGCTCCAGAGAGGCTGTGGAGTCTCCTTCTCCAGAGATTCAAAACTCTCCTGAATGCATTGCTGTGCAGCCTGCTCTAGGTGAACCTGCTTTAGCAGGTGGTTGGTCTAGATGATCCCCAGAGGTCCCTTCGAACACCTACCATCCAGTGATTCTGCAAACATTAAGAGAAGCAACTCGGTTACACTTCTCTTCGTAGCCAAACATTATTTTGCCCTCCACTCCTGCTTCGTTCATACATTTCGCATTGCTACAACCCACATGTTCTTTGTTCTCCCATGCCCTTCTCATGTGCACTCAGGCCCCTTCTTAACCTTTCTTTCAAACCACTCCTTCCAAACTAATTCTTGTTAGTGTCTTTCACTGAGCTGCTGCTCAAGCAAGGGATAGCTCGTGGGTCATGTGAACTGACGAACACCTCCTCTGCTTCAGCTGCAGCAAGGATTGCTGCAAGGGGGATTTCACCCCTCCTCTACCCTGCCTCATGCAGCAGTCTCCCTTCTCTTTGCTTCTGCTCTGATGGAGGTACATCCATGGATACCTAGCATCATTGTACAAAAACGTCCCAAGAGAGATTCCAGATGTAGCTGCATTACAAGAATTAGAGAAAAAAGAAATAAAGAAACAAAAGAGAAACAAGAAAAAAGAAGGAAAAAAGGAAAGAAAAAATATCTGGTGTCAAACCTTACAGGAAAGAATGCAAATAGCGCCTACTTTTCAAGGAAAGCCTTCTGGCTCTACTAGCTATTTACTCCTCCATCCCTCTATGATGTGTTAAAACTCCAGCTCTAATAAGTCACCTGCTTCAGGTGACTGAGTCTCCCAAAGTTTCCAACATCATCTATCTTTCTGATTACTTTCTCCAGCCTTTATTCCTATATATACCAGCCAGATGTTCACCAAACAAACCCTACTGCAAAACCAAACATTTGCAATAATCAAAATATCATTCAGATAGCAGCAGATAAGCTATGTGACTTGCAAAAAAGTAATTGCCTGCAGAACTGGCTCTCGTTTAAGTGGCTTGTGTCTTTGCATGAAAGGACCACCTCTGACCGTGATGGGCATCAGAAGAGCGGCAGCTCTTAGGCTGCCTGGACCTCATAGGTCAATGTTAAGTTCTTAAAGGATAAATAGTCAAGCCAATGCCTATTAAAACCCCATGGAAGCAAATTACTGCTCTCAGTTACTGGAATAACACCAGGAAAACTCCCCTTGCCCTCAACTTATTCTTTGATTTTGCACTTAAGCCACCAGTTCAGAAGGAATTTGCATTAAACATTTCAGTTCTGATTTACCAGAAGGGCAAGTGTGGGGTTAAAAAAAAAAATCCCTTTACTCAGACATCCATTATGAGTTTTCCCATACTCCGGAGCCCACACACACTCCAGGCTTCCTATTCAGGGGCTGGGTAAGAAAACTGTCAACAAGCTAACTCTTTATATCTCAGTGGAAATTAGAACTATTCATTGGGAGACTTTAAAAGTCTCATGGGGAGGGGAACCCTACCAGCTTGCAGCTCCCAGCACTGCTGAGTTCTCGTGGGATCATCTGTGTTTCAGGAACACAGCTTTCAAATTCAGAAAGTATCTTTAAAGCCTTCCGATCAAGTCACCCATCTCTGCATCACTTGCCAAAGACAAAACAGACAAAGCTCAAATCAAGCCTCTGAAACAGGGTGTCCAAAATGACAAGTGTCCTGTGGTGATAGACTTCTGCTGGATTTTTCTGGCTGCTAAATGATACTGTCAGTACCTCTTTGAACATGAAAAGACTAATGGAAGCCCAGCACAGAGGCTCAATCAATCCCCAGAGCACGACAGCACT
>NW_010414414.1:27835-41443 GCF_000710305.1 Buceros rhinoceros silvestris
TCAGCAGGAGGTAGATCAGTCTGAAAGGCAGAACTGAAACAACCTACTCTCAGCCATCCTGAATTACTGGTACACAGGGTTATTTATACCTTTCAGGATTTCTGTCTCCAGGAACTCCCTCTGTGCTTATTTATTTATTTTTACCATGGAATACTAGCAGCCTGATACATTGCATATTTGAAAAGCCTAATAGTAAAGGAGCACTGAGGGCTATCAAGTCACATACAGAAGTTATGAGGCATGTAAGGAGCTGACTGATGGACAGACAGCAATAAGGGATAGAAAAAAAGAAAATCATAGGCAGATGGCAGGAGGTTAGTGGCAGGCTGACTCGTCTTATTCTCAAAAAAAAAAGAGATCTTGTTTAATAACTTCACTAAGGGGCTTGGCACAAACCTTAGGAACGCACCAATGAAATCTGCTGGTGACAAAGTGAGGCACTGCCAGCAGCAGAGCGCAGAAATGGGACATAAGAGGCAGCTGGGTGAGCTTGAAACCTCATGTAGCAAAAGCAAGTAAAAATGCAAAATACAAGGCAAGATACTTGGGGACTAAGGGGCAATGCTTCTGCTGGAAGATAAGCTTTTAGCAAACACTGTGTTGGACTTGGTTATATACCACTTGAACACAAGTGACTATAAGGCACCGGTTTATTGTGTCCATGAGGTATTTGCAATTCATGTAATGAAATACTGGTGCTCCCTTACAATTCTGGTCATCAATATTTGAGAAACTAAAGCTTTGGAAAGCCTAGTTATAAAAGGGGAGGAGACAGAGAACTTCAGCGCAGCAAAGGAATGGTGCTGCTGTCTGCTCACATAGCATAGGAAAAGAGAGTCACACACAGAAGCAAATGGGAAGGGAAAAAAGACAAAGAATGTGGACAGCTGTAGAGTATTTGAATGGAATGCTAAAATGCACCCCAGGACAAGAGCAATTTGAGTCTAGAACGGGCTTCCAACAAAAGTGCAGTATGTACTAACTAAATCCTAACAGAACTTAAAACGAAGCTCATTTCATGAGCTCAACTGTGTAACTCAATGAGTATAATAGTAAAGAACTGATTACAATACCTCGTTTCAATCCTGTATTTCTAATTACATTTTAAAAAACCATAGAAAAAGTCAGACGTAAGGGTGTTACCGGAATCTTCAGTTGCTCACATGCATTATGATACAGCACTTAATTAGACAATCACAAACCAGTTTTCCCCCCAGAATGCTCACTGCAGTCAGCAAATGGGCAGCTATTAGTGATAGCTCTATCTTTGCCATTCAACATGTGCCCCCCAGCCTTATTATCTAAACCTTTCAGTGAGTACAAAACCACAGGTTTCCTCAGAGACATTTATACAGTGCTGTCAGAATATTCATGTGCTTCATAAGTACCAATGAAATTATCTCCAACACCTTCTTGTAAGACTAAGGACAAGTATTATTCCTGTTTTGTAGGCAAGGAGATAAAATACAGAGTAATTGTGTCCAGAACGAGAAAACTCATGCAGCAATACCCCTTGTAGGTGCTGATAAAAATTCTCTCACCTTTCTACAAATCAAGCCCCAGAATTACATGCTAGACACAGACACTGAAGAAACTGTGATTAGTGTCAGCACCGAAAGAGCCTGATTCCAGGGAAATTTCCATCATTGCACAAGAACACCCCTGGCAGACACAGGGAATGAGCACAGCTTTTCAGGAGACATTTAGCTTCAACTCCCCAAGATTGTCCTCTTTCCTTCTGAAACCATCTGCCTCATTCACTACACACCTTCCAAATTCTGCAACAAATGAGGAACAGACAACAGCTTCATTCCCACAGCATCGTCCATCCTATGCACTGATTCGTCCATCCTATGCCCTGTGGAAAAAATAGGTCGTAATCATGTTATTAAAGGCTGTATCATCATGCCTTCATGCCAGGAGGCCAAGCAAGGGTTGCCCAGGCAACCTGACTTCTTGCAATTCCCAGAGAGTGACTTGTAAGTGTTTACATTCCTCTAACATTACCAACATAAAAAAACCCAAACCCACAACACAAAGAACACCTCAAATGTAATCATGTGGAGCCATATCTGGGCCATCAGGAGGTTTCGCATTGCTTCTGTCTACTGCCAGAGCTATGGAAGAAACCTCAGCAGGCAGATCAGGCGAGTTGGGCACTACAGAGGGGTGAAGCACACGTTTTAGGAATGGATTTCACAGGAGTAGAGTGCTGAGTGATTTCTTGGGCTTGACAGCTTGTTCTGCAGGGAGGGTGAAGTAAAAGATTGCAGTTCTTTTGGTCTCCATGCTCTAGCTCTCCTCTCCTGTTCCTCTACAGCTGTTAACTTCCCCCAGTTCCTTTTTGACTTTCCTCCTCCAAGTCCCCTCCAGTTGTCTTTATTCTTTGCTTCCACAACTCTTCACACTCTCTTAATTCCTCTATTCTTTGTCCACTGGTCCCCTTTTAACTGCTCTCTGCCTTCCCTTGGTTCCTGAGGTTTCCCCTCCCACCCCTTACGCCCATGTCCAGACTCACCCCTCCTTTCCCCAGTGGGTGCACTTGGGCCAGGGCAGTGGCAGTAGTGCCAGGGCTTGCTGCCAGCCCTCTGCAGGTGGTTCTTGCCCTGTGAAGTCGGCTTCTCTAGGAGCAAAGGTAGCACTGCCAACAGAGAGCCAGCGTGCCAGAGGGGCACAAAGCTGCTGCAACAGGCTGGAGCACAGCCAGTAAGAGTCTGCAGAGGACTCAACTAGTGAGAAAGAGTAATTCAAGCTTAAATAAAGGCTTACATCCTCTTTTTTTCTTTTTTTTAAACTTATCTAGCATATTTGGCTTTTTCCAGTGGCACCAAAAGGCACGTCTGCAGCAGAGTACTCTGTTTTTCCCCTGTTCCCTCCAAACCCTGCTGCTATTAAGGGTCACTACCACCCTCAGCAGGGATACAGTCAGGGCATGCATGGGCTCTCCTCTTTCATTCCTGTAGACCTAGCCAGCAGAAGAGGATTTACCCTGACAAGTTTTATTCTTGTTACTCGCTATTTATCAGGTACCGCCTGTCCTAAAAGAGTTGCACCAGAAGAAACCCAGCCCGTCCTGAGAGCTGATTTAACGTACAAGAGGGCAACAGAAATCACTGGCTAGATTTGTGTGAGATGGAAATCTCTGTGGCTGACACACAGTCCTCCTCTCTCACACTCTATCTCTTCTGATAGGGAAGAGACTGACTTTGAGACATGAGGCTTTTTCACCCTTCCCTCTATTATTTAGCCAATGGAAAAAAAAAAAGCATGCAAGTACATAAATCCAAGCCTCAGGCTTAGGGAAAAAAAAATAGAGCCAAACAAAACAAGAAATTAGCTTATGTATAAAAGAAAAGTCACAGCAGCATGTTGCCCAGTAGCAAGAAAGATGAATATTTTTTAATTAAAAGAAAGTCCCTGAAAACCACGGCTTTCCTATCTGCAATCCACACAGAGTACTTGCCACCAATGTAGCCTTTCTTCCTCTCCACAACATTTCTAAAGTCACACACTAAAGTCTCTGCATTTATTTGGATGCTTGATCTTTATTGGCCACTTTTGTAATTACGTCGATATTGTTTCTCTAACCTTAGAAAAGAACCTCGGAAAAGAACAGCTATAACCTGTCTGTCCACAGCAGCACTCCCGTTTTCATCTAGAGAAGAGCAAGAAGGGGATTTCGTTATTCAGCCTGGTCAAGCAGCTATTCTTCTCTTAAGGAACATCTGAAATGTTTTCCACTACAGGAAAAGAGAACTGTGGGTTTCCATGGAAGCATGAAGTCTGACACTCAGGTATCTGCTGAGACGGCTTCTCAAGTGGTGCATTTCACAGCCCACCCAAACACGCCGGCAGGGCTCAGTGCTGTTGCAGCGGAGACCAGCTTGCAGCGGTTGACCTGTTCCAGCCAACAGACTCTTTGCCCCATATGAAGAAAAAAATATGCATCTGACCAAAATAATGAAAGCCATCTAAACAGAAACCATCAAAGAGATGTAAGGACAGCTGGCACTCTAGGATTTCCAATTCCCCTAAACAGGGGAACAAGGAAGTTTCTGGAGAAACTGGCAGTGAAAAACCCATACTGCATTAACATTATATAAATACTTCATTTGCTCATGATTGAAGCTGACTTTTTTGGATAATATTTTAAAATGTTTGTCAACAAAACTCATCAAGCCTGTTTTACAAATGAGCGTTCAATAAACAGTTGGATAAAAAACATCACTCACTTGATGCAAACATGAATTAAAACTTTTATTTCTAAAAGAGAACAAAGTGTTGAGCCAACTGGTGAAATTTGGAGACTCAAAACACTAGGAATGATTTAACCAGGTCTAATTAACACACCTAGATTTCTTACGCATTAAAGAACAAAATACGACCGCATAAAACCAAAAATTTCTCTATGAAGGCTAATTATTCCTGCCAAAAATGACAAGGTGCACCAATCACTCAAAAATAAAGCCACATAAAGCTGTTGAGGGAGCAGCTCTCCTTTGGTTCTGCAATCAACAGACACTATATTACACCCCTGGGGCAGGTTACTGAGAAGATAAGGGCAGTTCACAGCACTCTGGACTCCTATCAACATCCCTTGTCTCATTTTAATCACACTGCCCATCAACTGCCCATGCTGATTCTCTCTAGACAAGGGTTGTTCTGCCAGATCTTTCAAGTGCAGCTGGACCACTGTCCAGACACTTAGTAGTTCTCTTCAGAGACATCTCCCAAAAAAGCACTGGGAAACCACTCCCATCCTATGGATTGATGCAAAATCAGGAGATAAAGTTTTGCTTTCTTTTTTTCCCACCCAACACATGGGTCACCTCCCTGGGTTTGCTCCCATAGAGCAAATGGGCCTTACAGAAGGTTAGCAGAATTCTCCACTTGTGGTTTAAACTCACCAATGGTACTCAGGTCCTTGAGCAAAACCAATCCCGTGGCTGGGTTTGCCTTTGGCTGAAGCAGGACTAACCCAGACTGCCTTCCCTAATCTACTCTTCATATGTGCTATGGGGGCTTTATTCTCTTCTACAGCACGTGGGGGTTTTGGTCAGGGCCAGCTTGATTGGCAGATCCTCTAGTGTTCACTAACCAGGTGGCTGTTGCTCTTGGCCCAGGTGTCTGTGTGGTTGTTTCAGAAATGAGTCCTGTTGTCTGACTCGATTCTTTCTGGGGTGCCACGTCACCACAAGATTTGCATTCGAGCTCCAGTGTTACAGGCAGTGGCATGGGGCACAGCAAATGTTACCAGCCATCCCATAGTGGCTTCCACCATAGGAAGCACGTGGCATGTACCCTGGCGTGTGAGTGGAAGTGAGATATAGTCCGTTTGCCAGGCCTCCTCATACTTATATTTCAACCAACGCCCTCCATACCACGCAGGTTTTAACCATTTAACTGTTCAATCACAGCACATGTTTCACATTCACGGATGACCTGTGCGATAGTGCCCATGGTCAAGTCCACCCCTCAGACACCAGTCCACTTGTATGTTGTATCTCTGCCTTGGTGGCCTGAGGTATCATGGGCCCAGCAAGCGAAAAATAATTCATCCCTATGCTGCCAATCCAGGTCTACTTGAGACACCTTAACCTTAGTGGCTCTGTCCACCTGCTGGTTGTTTCGATGTTCCTCAGTGGCCTGGCTTGGGTAGACAGGCATCCACATGTTGTACTTTCACAACCAGGTTCTACCTGAGCAGTGCTATCTTGCCCTAATAGGTGCACCTCTGTGCTGCCGGTTGCTCTGCTTCCATTGTAACCACTTCCTTATCTGTACTGGACAATGACATCAGCATGGTATTGAGTATCCCATTGGCTGGTTTGGTCTGGCTATCCTGGCTGCAAAAATTAAATCTATTCTAGCTGAACCCAGACCACCACTATGGGCAGCACAACCAAATGGACCAGTACAAGCTTTCAGCACGCAATGGGAACAGTGTGACTCTTCAGAAAGGAAAAAAAGCCTGTTCATTGCTTGGACAGCAATTCAAAATTGCATTTTCTTCCATCCCAGAAATAATTCAGCCGCTTGAATGCTGCTACTTTTTATTATGGAACATGTATTGGCTGCCAAAATGGGTACATACAAAACTACTGTAACTTCCGTAATGACCTGTTGTATAGGATACACTAATTTGACTGGTGCATATGAGGTAAAATCACAGCAGGGTTTCCAGCTGGGACGGATGACAAGTGAGCAGTTTATCATTTACAAGTACTGTAATTCCATCAGGAGGCTAACAGGAGGCTGTTAGGACAACCAGGGAGGAATAATAAACAGCAACACAATGGCCCTTGACTAGAGCAAAACAGTTTCCAGCCCTTTCCGATGGAAAACAAAGAACAAAACAAATCACAAACAAAACCTCTCCACACAGGTAGGAAAGCTCAACAGTGGAGTCAGGGGGAAACGGGATATCTGCATCAGGCTCAGTGGCATCCTTTCTTCCAGACAAGTATCAGTTTTTCACCCGTTCCCTGCTACAGCAGCTACGGGTATGTGATGATAACATGGGGAAGCTAATAAATGCTTTCTTCTGCTTACTGGCCCACTGGAGACACAGGGCCTGTGGTTTGGTCACATTCTTCATTTGGGATTTCTACTTATCTCCTGTCCTCCCTCAGACCATCCACACTGCCATGCACCCAGAATGAGTGAGAAGGTCCTTCCAACATTTTTGGTTAAGCTTATTTCATCCTTTTGATACTGCTCCTCTCTCATCTCCCTACAGAAGTGCAGCATCCCTCTGGAGTTGGGTCAGGAAAGCCTTAAATGTATGGGGCTACAGAAAGAATTTAAAGTGAAAAAGTGAGGGAAGAAATAATAAAAACCCCCAACAACATCCCCAACAAATCCTGCATCAGCAAGGAGGCAGAATTGATCATGTTCTGCAGCAATTAATGTTTGCAAAGGGTAATGTACTGACAACTGCTATAGCTAAATGTACTTGTAGGCAGAGAATCCATAGTATCAAGATGTGTCATAATGCTCTGTTTTCCACATGAAAGGGAGTCCCTTCCTTAAACAGGAGTGTACCTCTACCGTGAAATTGCTGGAAAAAGTGATCAGTCATGAATAATAATCATAAAACCATTTTGATACTTAGCATTCCTCCATGGACAATATCATTATATACAGCTTAAATAAATCCCTCTAGCACACAGCTGCAACTTCATCATATTCCTTAAAGGAAACTCAGGTAATTTGTTTTTCCTTTCCTCTAAAATACGTTTGTTTCATCTGCAAATTCAAGAAGCTGACTAGCTGAGAAAAGCCAAATTTAGAGGTGGTTGGGGAACTCCCAGTGCAATTGTGAGACATTTCATTACCACAGAGCTGGGTTTTCTCCAAGATCCATAATTTACTCTGGGGAAATCTGCAAAAAGGAGGTGAGGGGATGGAGGTCACCGGGTTAATGGCTGCTCACATACCCCTGAGCTTTTCCAAACTTTGCCAGAACGATGGCATTTACATTGCAAAGCCAAATTGTATGTGATGCAGATCCAGGGACTGCAGCTCCACCACCCAACTCATGTGCAAACAAGCTAATGAACATCAGTGAGCCAACTGCACCAGAAATCACAGCAGTGACCTCAGTATGAATGCCATGGACCCAAATCGGACTTTTTCACCCCTCACTGATGAAGACTGCTTCATTTGTTAGGCACTGATGTTAACAGTGACATTTTTCTGTTGGGGATAAAGTCTGTTCCAGCACTCCGTCATTCCTTTAGCACCGACTGAAGCTACAGTTACCCCAGAGACTTTCATCAGTGAGTATCATCCAAGCGTAAGAAGCATCACCCCTACCCATGGGCAGAGCTACTGGGTGAGGTCTCCCAGCATTCCCTGGGGTCAGAGCATTGAAAAAGTGGTGGGGACAAAACAAGCAAACAAAATCTTTCCACTGTTTTCTGACTAGTGAGTAGTCTGCTACAGATTGCAAGTGACTGTGTAAAATGGGTACTTATGGGCACCATCAGGCCTGTGAGAGGAAGAGGAGAGCCTGAACCAAATCTGACAGGTGCACCTGTGAGATGAAGATCCAGAAACGGTTTGTCTTTGTTGTAATTAAAGCCTTATACACATACACAGTATCTTCTGCAAAGCACCTTGCAAGACAGGAGCATTGTTATTTCGGTAACAACTCCAGTGACAAGAGGAACAGCATCAGTAAACCAAGTAACCGGCAGCTTAGACACTCAACCAAAAACTGCACCCTACCACTGCTGCTTGCAGGCCCAACCCCGCCCCCCCGCCTCCAGAGCAGCATCACTCAGATGATGCAGGACAGAAGAGAAAATGACTCTTGGAACAAGGCTTTGAAGAGAAACTGTAATACGGCTTCGCTCTGCCACGGGGCTGGCACTTCTCCGAACCAATAAAAGTGCGGTGTGATGGGCAGGATCCTAGGATCCACCAGCAGCTTCCTTAAAACAGATTCCAGAGGCACACAGGGCTGAAGGTGCACTCTGTAGCCATGGCAAAATTCTCCAAGAGATGAGCGCAAAGGCATACGGCACTGCAAGATGAGACTATAATTACTAGGACTGTTCAACAGGCCAAGTGATCTTAAATACAGTCCTGGAGTCTGGAAAGGTTTGTCAAGAAAAGCAAAGTGAATGAATGAATGGGGTGACTTTACAGGCAGTAAATAAATTGTTTAATTCTGAGCAGCAATGCCACATGCAGCCTTTGGAGAAGAGCAGAGGGATTCGTGGTGGCCTGTCTGTCCTACTTACCGGGCACTACTCCTTTGATGTCGCTCTCCGTGTTCATCCTGTTCTTGTGCGTGAACTGAAGGATCAGTTCCTTGGATGCCTCAAACTGTTGTGTAGCCATCAGCCACCGCAGGGACTCTGGGAAAATACTTTAAAGATAGAAAACGGGTTAGGGTCACTTCCAAGTTTCTGTCAGAGGAAGAACTGATAGTGTCTAACTGCTCATTTAACGGTTCATGAGCTATGTAATTATTTTCAAAAGGCAGAGGAATCATTTATGAAACAAACAAGAAGGAAAGCAGATGCAGAATGCGCAAGTTAACGACATTTTCTTTTACACTGATTCACAGGAACTATTCTATCACATAGAAACAGGACATATTAGAATTCTATCATGTATTAGAGGTATCCCGCCCGTCAATGCAATTTTGAAAGAACTGGGAGGTGCCAAGAAAGGAGTGAACAAGACGTGTGGTTAACACACAGTAGTTCAGATCAAAGAAGGAAAATAGCTGACAGGGCAGTTTGGATTCTCTTGTAAAGACAGGGAGAGGAAAGAGAAGAATTAATTTTTAGGAGTATAATGGAACAGATATTTTAAACTTTGAAACGTACAAAATCTCCCTCATATTTAGACTTTAAGCCGTTCTTGTATATAGGTCAGTACTGAGTATGCTCCAGACACATTTGGATGTTTCTCCCGAGGTCTTCCCTAATAAGGATAATATTACATTAGCTGAGTTGGCTTAAAAACATACTCGTGCACACAGAGTTACGAAATAAAGTTTGTTATCCATCCAGCTGTTTCCTTCAAGTGCTGATATTCACCCGATTCATCAGGTTAACCGGTAATTCCTCTTTTCTGTTCAGAATAGTTTATTTGAATACAAATCCAAAATAAATATGTAGATCTTCAAACAAACAAAAAACCTCTTGTAATTCTATAGACAAGAAAACTTTCAGATCTGTCTCCAAGCATATTTTTCTTTCTTGTTTAGGCCTCATTTTCACTAATCTTCCAAAAGACCTAAGAACAAATTTAACAACTACTTTACTTTAAAGTTCAAATATACCATAAACCTCAAATTTCCTTCACAAAACACTGATCTTTGCTGTGGGTGCTGCCTCTGTTCCTGTTCTTCTACGCAGTGGATCAGGCGACTGCACCATTATGGTACTGTCTCTTAAGGCTGATGCCATTTGGAACACAGCTTAGCGAAACCTCCATCCTATACAGAGAAAGCATTATTTTTTGAAGAAAAAAAAAGGAGAGAAGTCAGGCAGACTACAATCCAAATGATACCAGGCAATAAAAATATATAACAGCCATGACGACAGCCATTCAGCTTGACAGATTATTTACTACCATATTTATTAATTATTGACTAATTATTTACTAGTGGTGCTGCACAGAGGCTTATCCTCCTACACAAAGTCCTGTGCTGCAAAAGCATTTTTTTTAAATATTAAGAATTCTCTGAATGCTAGATATCCCTGGGCTTGGCTCTGGAGAAGGGACGGCCTCATCTGCTAGCCTAGAAGCTGCACTTTCTGAAGAGTCAACTTACAGGATCCAGATGACAAGCCCTATGGTGAGCATCTGCTCCTAGGGGAAGGAAGAGAGCTGCAGGGATGGGCATTGCAGGGACAAACACTGTCTCTACCTTCCAGCTCCTGCAGGTTTCTCAGACTGGATGGACTGAAGCCTCATGTCTTTCAGCTGCTCCATTACTCAGTGCAAGCAGTGGGAGGCTCATCGAAGGATCTTTAAAAACTCCTGGTCTGCTTTGAGCCCAGGTTACTAGGCACAGCAAGGGGAAGTGCTGGCCACCCCCCACCTCTGTGCAAGAGGCTGAGCTCACTTGTGCAGCACGGACTCTGCTGCCAAGGGCTACTTGTACACTCCTACTGTGGCATCCTCTGTTGCCAAACCAAGCACCATCACAAACTCGAAAGCCAAAAAACAGAGCCAAAACCCTGGCCCCTGGGGACTTCTGCACAGAAATTTGGTCACAACCTTGTCCTTCATGAGCTGGCATTTAATACTATTTGAATGAAGATGAGACAGCTTTCTGCCAAGGATGGGCAGTTACCTAGATCACTGTGAGGAGCTGACTGTGGACGCCTGGTTGATGCTCTTCTACACCCTACCTCAGCAAGGAAAGGACCAGCCTTTTGCAGTTGAAGAAAAGAATGGAGGGTGAGTGGGTAGAAGGAAACATTCATCTCCTGTTAAACAGCTGCTGCTTGGGAGAAGAGAGGGGGGAGAGCGAAAGAGACACTGGGAAAAAAGATCCTAAGCCCATACACACATAGCTAGAAGGAGAACCATGGTCCTGTCCAGACGCAGAGCAAACCCACGCCCATGGAAGAGGTGTAGCGTGTCAATTAGGCATCTGCCTAGGGGCAACAACAAGCTCAGTTATTTCCGCTTTGTGTCTTGGTGAGGGTAAAGACTATCTAACAGCACCAGAGCAGAACTGGCCACACCTTCTCAGTTCTTCAGTTTTGGTTATAGTGAAGCAGGATTCAATCAATCAATCACTTCACGTGATTGATACCTTTGCTGACCTTCACGGCATGGTCCTATCAGGATCTTCCTGTGTTTAAAGGAGAGTAAATAATGCCTCTGTTTAATCAGAGCTCCCCTTCCATCACGACTCTAATACACAAACACACACACTTTGAAAGGACCCTAACATTTTTTTAGTTTATTTTTACACGCTTGTCACCAACCCTTGTGCACACATCTAGCTTATGTGGGTGCCTCTCTGTCCTTCCAGAATGACCTGATTGCTCAGCAAAGGTAACTGCTCATTTTGCAGTTGTCCCAGCTCACCAGCCCATCCCTCATGGACAAACGTGCTGCTCTTCCTTTCCCTGCTCATCTATAAACAGCTTCCCAAACCGCTCAGCCACCCCACTTCTGCAGGTGGTATAGCCTGCCACGTGCATGTGGAGCGTGAGCAAACCTATAGATTTGGAGATAACCAAATCTAGAGATATCTGGAGATAACCTATAGATAGGAGGGGGCTAAGCCCCAGCCTGGAGGGGCAAACTGCTCTCTCACCGCAGGAGAAGGATGTAAAGACAGGAAGGAGGAGGCAGTGCAGGGGCTATGACAGCATCTGTTACTGACTTCACTGCTTTGGGTACACAATGGGGAATTAACAAGCAGTGCAGTTTTCCAGTTCTTTTACTACAAATCAGTTATTTTTCTTCGTTCACCTGTAACATATGCTGTGGGTCCTCGCTCTCGTCCTCAACACAAAGCCAGGGAAAGACGAGGGGAAAGGAAAGAAGTAGTAAAATGGTAGCACTTTCCAGAGAATATGAGATGGAAGACAAATGTCTAAGAGAAAAGTGCATACTGTACCAAGAGTATAATTAAACAGGTGTCCTAACCAGAGTCCATTTCTGCAAATGCAAAAACCCCAGGCAACACAGATCCTGTAACTTTGGCTATTACCACTATTTATGAACCAGTCGCATCACACGTTATATAAGGGGGATCTATCTGCATGCTCTGCCTGTCCCATCCAGCCAAAAAAGCCACAAAGCTCCTGCAGATTAGGAAATAAATGTACTTCCAAATAGTATTTCCTATTTCAAATAGTATTTTCTATTGCTTTCAATGTCACCCAGAGACGGCCTCTCAACACGAACGTAAGAGACCCTGACTCGGCCACCTGGAAAACTTGCTACCTCCAGAAGTCTGCTGAAGGGTTACAGCTGTCCATGTTGTCTACCACAGTCATTAGGCATCTTCATACTACTCTACTGTCCCTTTGAACAGAAGCATCTGTAAACATCATG
Source organism: Buceros rhinoceros silvestris (assembly GCF_000710305.1). Classification (NCBI taxonomy): domain Eukaryota; kingdom Metazoa; phylum Chordata; class Aves; order Bucerotiformes; family Bucerotidae; genus Buceros; species Buceros rhinoceros. The sequence continues at coordinate 40,382 of NW_010414414.1, forward strand.
TCCAGTGGTGGATATAAGGCATTTCAGCTGGTGGGCATCCCAGCAGGAGGTTTTGGAGTAGACCTGCATGTCTACAACATACGGCAGGTTTAGGAGAACAGTATTGCACATAACAAGAACACTCTTGGTTATTCATCGCCAAGATTAACACTGATGTGATGAGTCTATTTAGATCTTATATGCTGGAAAACAGGGAAATAAAAAAACCCCAAACAACAAACCATTATCTTGTAAAGGACTTAATTTTCTCCTATGTGCGGTGTTTCGCCCTCAGCCCAAGCTGTGGTACATCTACCTTGGGGATAAGTGAAGAAATCCCCGCTGAGTGTTACTGTCATGAACTCGGGAGAACTCTGTAAGGCCTTCATGCATAAATAGAAAAATAGAGAACTGTTAAAAATTCATACATACTGTAACAAGTTTTTAAGTGTTGCAGCTTGCCAGGCATTACAATGACCAGCTTGGCCCCCCATGGTACATAAACAACTTGGACCTGCACAGTGTGGTGGCTGCCTTTGCTCATTTTTCTCAGCATGTAACAATGAAATATTTTATCTTATTAGTGTTATCTTTAAAACGAATGATCCAGCATGTTCTCGCTGTCATGGTTTAGTACAATACTGTTCTTACAAGCCTCTGCTGTGTTATGCTGCCACTGCGTGTCACTATTAAGACAGAACAACAAAGAAAGAATTTTTGGGACATTTATAAAGTCCTGGTGGGGATGGACCTGGCACTGTCCCCAAGGTGAAACCACCCTACTTCTTTCAGGATAGCCATACCAACACTGCAGTGCCACTGGCACAGCAGACAGAGAAGTGGGAACAGCAGGATTTCTTTTGGGAATGATCCTGAGCCACTGCCCAATGCAGACCAGCCACCCAGGCTTCAGCACAGCACGCACTAAGGCAAAATCGAGCAGGCAGTCTAGCTGAGGGCTGGTTACCTCACGCACACAAGACATCCACGTGTGCTTGTTAATTTTAACCTAGCTTGGCTAACCCAAGCCAAAGAAACAAACAGTAACAGCCCAGAACCACAATACAGGTTTTAAGAGAAAAT
>NW_010414414.1:41564-41930 GCF_000710305.1 Buceros rhinoceros silvestris
CCACAACCTGACAACGGCTAGGCTCAGATGCAGCCTCCCAGGAATTGTTTTCTCCTTTAAAGGGGAAGTGACAGCCAGAATAATAGTACAACTTGCTGCTCAACAAAGGAGGACCATCTCCTGAGTTCCCACCATGTTGCAGCACCTAACCTATGCGCATGCTACAGCAAATTATAAAGTATTATTTTTTACTTCAAAGTCACATCTCTGCAAAAGGTGAATGGAAGAACAAAGGGAAAGGCTCATACGTATTGTGAAGCACAGACGCTTCCCAAGAGTGAAGCGCCTCCAAAGTCAGGAGCTCATGTCGTATGTGACCTGACAGGAGCAAGAAATACTTACACCCAGTAAAGCAGCATCAGCAGG
>NW_010414414.1:42106-81834 GCF_000710305.1 Buceros rhinoceros silvestris
AGGACCTGCCAGTCCCTGCAGAGGGCAGCCAGCCCCGGCATGAGGAACTGCCCTGCCATCTCGATGAAGCTCGCCACCATGGTGACCATGAACCGATGCCCAGGAGGACAGAGCTCTATCCCTGAAACACAGAACACATACAAACACATCAGCTCCCCACCAGCAAAGGCACCCGCATTTCTTTACGGATATTTCAGGGAGTTAATATCCTTCAAGACCTTTGGCCAAAGTTATGCACAATCACATCAATCTTGTTTCCTCCTGTACTTAGACTTCAAATACTGTAGCAGCTATAGAGAAGCCCATTAACAGCTGGCCATGGCGAAAACATGGCAACTTCCATACACCTACTCCATCTCCTGCAGACCTGCCGTATCCTCACTGTCAGCTTTCCTTCAGTCCCTGTCTAGAGAAGCATTTTACCAAACTGTAAGATACTTGTTTTTTAAAGGGAATGTAAGGTAAAACACAATCCACTGATTTTGGGTCAAGCCTTTTCGTGCTTCTCAGAGGTGCCACGTGCCTTGCCAGTCAGTTTGCTGGGAGGCCTAAGAGCACAGCTCTCAGCAGGATACAGGCTCCCAGCTCATACAGGATGCCACCTGCCCACAGTTTTATACACTATGACTCAGCCAGTTTCAAGCTGGATTTTGCTGAGTAGGCTGTTTCTGGGTTTGCTTTTTGTTTTGGCAATAGCTAACCTCTACCAACTTTCAAACAAGCCAGCCTTTCAACTCTCTTATCCTGTCTTCCATCCTTCCTTTTGCTGTGGGGCAATTTTCTACCATCACTGGCATCACTGGTTGTCTCAGTTGCACTGTGACAACAGAGTTTTGTAGATACATACTTTCCTTAAACCCTGAATTCTGGCTACTTTTATTCAGTCCTCAGAAAAGAAGAGGAGTTTAACAGAATCACAGCTCTAAAGAAAAGAAACAACATAAAAAAAAAAATCACTGAATAAATTGCAGAAATATTGGGCTGCCTTGTAGAAATATAATGAAACAAATTTTTCATCAGTAACTGATTGCAATAGAAGCCCATATTTAATATTTCCTATTTGCCTGCATCCCCTTCTACAGATTCATTGTTATGCAAGATAAACTTGCCACAAATGTTCTGCAGTACTAATTGGCACACCGATACAGAAACGTAGGCTTGTAAACATCCATGATATGTCGCTGTCAGCATTGTGGATTTTCCTTGGGATTTCTCCTCAGTGGTTTTAAATTATAATTTAACAGTTGTTAAAATTGTAATTGAAAAGCTATAAGGTAACAGGAAGCGATGACAGCTGCTCCTTCATTCTCTCAGCTGTGGCTTGTTCTGCATTTATCACTGTAACAGAGATTTAAACTAGTTGCCCAGGAACTAGATTGTAGATCAAATGTCATATTAAACACCACACATTTTCCCCTCTTTCTTTTCAGCCAGTGACAAAAACTGTTGATGGATTTTTTTCTAATACAGAAGGAAAATATATCTGTTGTGAGGCAGCCCATATTTTCATTAGCTTAACCACAAACACAGCAGCTTTGGAAAAGAAAGGGGGGGAAAAACCCCAAACCTTGAAAGACTTTCACTTGCTATAAAAGGCTTTTACAATTTAATTAGGAAATCAAGATTGAAACACAGAGCTCCTTATGACATTAATGCGGTTTCATTCTTACTAATGAAGTATCCCAAGCCTAGGCGATTTTTTAAACTCTATGCAAAGAGGTCATTTCCGTTTTATTTCTCTAATCTGGAAACATAAAGTGGTCCTGTTTTTCTAAACCTTAAAGTCACAGTTATGCACAATCCAACATTCCTTCATTAAGTACAAGGATGAGCTTTGTTGCTATAGAAACGAGAAGTCTGCATTAGATAGGTAAGGCTTTGGCATTTCAATTGCATTGCTTAGGTTAGTATCAGATTTAAAAAAAAAACCCAACCAACCACCAAGCGAACAACTTTTATATGAAACCAGAAAGAGGCATCCAAACAATAAAAATGTATTTTACTAAGTCACTGGTGCATAATACATAACTCTGTAACTCTGTAACTCCGTATGCATCAGTTATTCATTGTATAGAAAGGAAATAGCTTCAGAGACTGTTTAGCATCTATTTTCTTATCTGGATTATCTAATACATATATTTTGCCCAATTTTTGCCCTTTTGTCTAAAAAAGCTGGAGAAGACAAACTAATCCCTGCTGTAGCTGGATGAGCACGACTTGCAAGTGACATCAGCAGGCACTCAATCTATACAAAACAGCACATCTCTGTTGAAGTGTTCAACATATTAGGAGAGCCTACTGACTTTCCAACATCTTCAGCATCAATTTTAAATGACAGAAGATTCAGACCACGGTTTTTAGCAAGCATTTAGCAGCCAACTTTCCCACCTCTGCCCAGCAAAGCCACCAGGAAAGGCACCCTGCTGATGCTCACACCAGTGCTGAGATGCACCCAGGCATGAGGCCTCTACAGCTGCAATGATTTCCACCCAGTCTGCACGGTAAATTACTAAGTCACATGAAATCTCTACAAGGCAGAGAACAGCTTTATCCATTGATGGCAAATCCAGCAAGCAAGCTCCAGCTCCCACACCCAGCAAAAAGGTTCCCACCTCAGCTATGTTGTGGAGCATGTGAAGTCAAGTGAACTCTTGACGTACACACAAAGCGTGGAAATTACCATCAGTAGCAAAACCTCCCAGATACACCTGTTCATCAATTTTGTGTGGGCAAAATAGGCGTGGAAAGGGTTTTGCTTCCTTGACCAGCACTTCTATTCCAGACAGCACAGGCAGAGCAGCAGATGCAACTCAGATGCCTAATTTCCTTAACTTCCCAGGAAAAAATCGTATGGGCAATTTGCAACCTGTACACAAAGCAGTCCTGCAGTACTTGGGCAATGAAATCAGAAACGTCCATCTATTTTTGTTAAAAGTTAATGAGAGAGATGAATGGAGAGAATGAGTGTGGTTGTGCAAAATCTGCCTACTTAGGGATTTCAGCATTGACTTCTATATAGTCTCTCACTGAGTTATTTAGAAATCCCAGGATAACTATCTTCAAATATTAACTAAGGGAATAAGAACCACAGCAGCTATATTGGCTGTTCCTAGTGACAAAGGCCAAGCTCAAGAAAAGGACTTTCAAACCAACATTTTTGGTATGCTAAGACGACAGATTTCAGAGCAGCTCCCCCACTACTTCATATATTGTCCTTTTTACTTACCACTAGCATTGCAGCAATGGCCCTACTTGACCCTTGAAATAGCCACATGCACCTGTGGGTGGGTTTGTTCAACTTTCTAGACGCATGTTGAGGGAAAAACATTCACTGAGGGGAGGTTCTGTCCCCAGCACTCCCAATGCTTCCCTCTGGAAGGCAGCCTCAGAGATGTCTTGGGCTGGCTTCCCTTGCTGGTGCACTCCCTCCAGAGAAGAGGCAACACTTGGTTTCAGAGAAGCTGAGTTTCACAATGGATGCTGGCCTGCGAAAAGCTGCTTTAGGTGACAATGGACCTACAGGGCTTTGAACGGAGTCAGACTTTCTGACTATCTGGCTTTAACAAGCTGTCAGTGTACATTCTTGCACCTCAAGCGAATACAGACTCCAACAGAGGTTTCAAACCATCATTTTCCAAACCTGTCTAAAAATCATAAGTAGGTTTTAGGACTAGGAAAACTATGGGCTGAAGGCAACATTGTCACATGCAAGTTCTCATTAGATCCACTATGCAAAAACTGCAGCAAGGTTAGAGTAAGGCTTTCTTGACAGACCAAAACAGAAACAACTCAAAGTGAGCAGTCCTTCATTGTTTCATAGGAGCCAGCCCACAGCACATCCCTGGAGTTGGACTGGGCAAGATCTTTCAAGCAAGTTTTGGAATATTGAAATGACTTTTCTTTAAACGGGATTAATTTTCTCCCCCTCGCTCCCCCTGCGTAGTCCTTTGGGACTCTCGTTAGAAAGAAGGGAAAGCCTGAACAAGCCTTTACAGCACATGAAGCACTGAGAGGCTCTCCTTCGGCAAATGCATTTGCGGTTTTGCCAAAAAGAAATTGTGTATAGACATGAGTGAATTAATTCACTATAATTATACGGTACTTGAACTGGTAAATACCATTTACGTGGCCTCATCTAGAAATGGGTGTGCTTGGAAGAACCCAGGGAGCAGAGCAGAAAGGAAGATGTTTCTGGAGTCAGGCTGTAGGGGGATGAGGTATAGTGCGTCTTGGATCCACAGACATCTTTGGAGTGTCTGCAGAGAGCTGTTAATACTGAAAGGTTTTACTTTATTGTTTGCAAACCATATTTATTAGCTTGCAAAAGGCTCTGAATTATTCAACACCAAAATCAATTGTCCCCTACAGCTGACCAAAACCAACAGGACTCCATCACATATCTCTGCGTGGCTGGCAAAATTTAGGAAGATCCCAACACCACCAACAGCTTAGATGGGACAGTGAGGTGAGGTACAGCGGCGGCTCCGAGCAGGACCAGGACACTCTTCCCACCAGTGCACTGCATGAGCTGCACAGGACACACGGTCGGGCTTGCACGACTGCAAGCACTCATGCTGCTTGGGACAGGGGTGAGGGGGGGCCTCTGCAACACCATGGGGGTTCAAGCCCCTCTGCCCCTAGAGCTGCTCCCTTGTGTGGGAAGCCACTGCCCCTGTGTATCAGCAGAGAAAGGCTTGATAAAACCACAGGTCCAACAGCAGGTTACCCACAGCAAATGCAACCAGCACTGGTGACAAGGGGCACATCAATTTTAGATCGGAAAGGGCAAGTCGTCTTTGCTAACAGCTTCTCCTTTCCCTGGCACTGGGATGGAAAGACCCCTGGACTTAACAACAATCTTTCAGGCAACTTTTTCTGAAAAAGATGGAAAACTGAGTTAAAATTATCCAAGTATGCCATGACCTGACATCTGCAATGCTGCCCTCTCCCCTTTCCAGCCAGCTCCTCTCTCCCACCCTCTCTGCCTGCAGCTGTGGAAGGAGCAGCATATCTAGAGGAGACAGACACACAGACAGGTGACCAGGGACGACTACAGTAACACCAAGTTAACATCATGTTGCTCATGCTGCCACAGAGTATGACCCTGCATAGCCCACCTCCTCCAAACCCCAAGCGAGCTGTCGTCGTGGTGAAGGGATTGAGGACCACATTCCATCCTTTCTCATTTGGTCTTAACACTTGTGTACTACAAACAAATAACTTGCTTCAGATTCCAGAAATCCTCTCATTTGTCTTCAAATGCTGACATTTATTCTCGTAGGATATTTGCACAAGGATGCATAGCAAATACTTTTATTTAAAGAAAAAATTGTAAGATATTTGCAAATAATATATCAAGAGGAAAAAGAGGTTAAATCATACTGCTTGAACAACTCTCCGGTGTCCACTCACCTATCTCCAGTCCCAAAACACAATTCTTGCACTGCAGCCCAAGTGCTGGCCCCATCACAAACCACAAGCTAACCACTTTTTGAGCCTTTGCAGTTTTCTCTCCCTGCCCAGTTTCAGTCTATGAGACACCAAGACTGTAATTATATAGGATTATCCCTTGGAGAAAATGGCCAGAGCAAAGTACCCGAGTCTGGGCAACAGCATTCCCACTGAAAAATCCCCAAGGAGGCAGTCTGATTCTAGATTCACATTCAGTCTAACAATATATTCAACAACAAAAATCACACTTTTTGACAGTCTTCCCCATATTACTATACACCCAACACTCTTAATTCCCTCCCTCTAAGGACCCCTCAAGATATTCCCCTAACTTAAAAAGAGGGGAAAACAATCGGACTCAGATGAACGAGACCAAGAACAGCTGAGCAGAAGACAGCTCAGGCAACACACCTTTAGGTGTAAAATGTGGGACACCAGGAAGTCCCTGTGGTGGCAGCATCCTAAAGCACAGGGCTGTTTGCCCCTCAGCCCTAGCAGCTGCTCAGCTCGGTCGAGAGCAATGTGCAGGCTGTGGCCTGAAGTGCAGTTGGATCCTGCATTTCAACAGAGCAAAAAAGGAGAGAAAAATCATCTCAGAGCACTTAGTTTTCCAGGCTGTTCAGCATGTCCCACCACTGCTGTGTTCCTGAGCTGACCCTTTTGGCACAACGAGCTCCACTACCTCCGTCACAGCGATCTTGAAGACTGCTGGGAGGCGACCCTGTCCCTGCTTTTGCCATATTTTCCAATTCCAACCAAGCTCTCACAAACCTCAGAGACCTCATCTTCCTCCAACACTCTCTGTGGGATTTGCCCTCTGCTGTAAACAGATTCCTAGAATAACACGGCCCCCAAGCTCGCTTGTGGCTAGCCGACCAGATAAAATTGCAGCAAAAACTATTACTAACTGGGAGACAAACCTTTCAGTTTGCAGCTGGCTGCTAGGGGAAGTAAATAAATAAAATCCAGCACATCTGCTTATATATCCACATTTCCAGGTGGTTACTGGATACAAAAGTCTAAGAGCTGCAAGCCACACCCGTGGGCTACATACATTTCTCACCCCAATTCACACACTTCTGATTCAGCACCAGCTGAAACGACCCAGGTTAAGCCCACGCTCATTCCTAGCTGAGTGCAGACGTGGAAGGCATTTTCTTCATCATGTTTGCTGTCACCAGAAGTTAGGGAGGAAGCACCACATGTAAACACAGTTTATTAGAGAACTGCAAATGAAGCGGCATGTGGAAGGAAAGGTTATCACATGCACTGTGACAGCCACCAATTGATATAAACACAGAACAGAGACAAAGTGAAAGGGAAAGAAAAATTTAATTTCCCACTGGATAAATCCAATCCACTGCCAAGCAAAGAGAGCGGTAATAGACTGAACCTCCAATGGCTGAGTAAGAAAAATGAGATTATTTTCCCTCCAACAGCACAGCAGGATAAAAGTAACTCTGAAATATATCTATGAAGTGACATAGATGTGCCTTCAAATCTTCTACCCCTCATAGGTTTGGTGAGGAATTCTTTTAAACACCCACTAGCCCACCATTAACATCCACTGAACACTTCCAATGTGTGTCAAATCAGTCACCTCTGCACTGACATAACCTGAGCTGATGGAGCTGTCAGGCTGGCTCCGGGGCAGGCAGACAGCCTGACACCTCACCAGGTGTGCAGTGGCACTCTTCATTTTTTACCTGGATAGATATCCCAAATCTACCCGATAGAGCTATCGAATAGGTAGCTATCTAACCAGAATAGATATCTATCTTATCAAACCTAGATCAGATGTTGATTTTGTATACACATACAAGCATAGTGCTAAAACTGATGCTAGGCAAAACTCCCTTCAGATATGCTACTGAGCCTCTGCTGCTGTCAACACTACAATGCGCACAGAGCATGCAAAAAGTGAACACAGCTACAGCTCTCACCCAAAATCCAACCAAACCACAAGGTGCAACCTCCCCTCTCTATTTTTTCACATGCCTGACTCACTCCTGTAAGGCACAAGTGAGTAACACGCCAACCCAGTTTCAGGCCTGGTGCTGCTCAGCTGTGTTGGGATATTTCAGGAGTTCTCCTCCCAGCTGCAGGCAATCTGCAGCTACCCACAGGTGGAGAGTTCGGACTACAGACACTAAGCCAGCTGAAGGTTCTATGCGGGGCATTCACTCGCCCTCCATGAAGGCAGCTGCAGGAGCCCGGGACCGTCCAGGCACAATGGACATGCAGCTGAGCACCATCCCGGGGCCAAGCTTGCTTAGAGCAGAGAGCTCAGCTCCCCCAGGCACGGATGACCCTAAGCAGAGGCTGCCAGACCACAGTATGGGATGCAGCAATGCCTGTAATCATGCTCTGGATCCAAGTGAGCATCAGTGGCAGAGCAGGGAGCACGCATTGGTCCTCCATTTATCCCATAGTATCTGTGTTTATTGAGTTTTACACTGCCCAACAAACAACATCTTACAAAACAGATGGCTGAGTGCCTAACGTACCACATTGCCTGCCATTCACAAAGTAATAAAAACAAAGAAATGTTAAATTACGTTTGTGGTACTGCAGCTACCATCTCTCCTACTTCCAGAGGAAAGCAGCAGCAACCAGCCAACGCTGATTTTTGATGACAGGTCCTGGATGTGAATAGCGGCATTACAGAACAAAACCAGTAGGATGTCCCTGGAAACCTAAACAGCAGTGACAAAGAAACTAGCAGATACAGAACACACTAATTTCAGAATAAAGGTGACTTAATTTAAATGCAATTAAAAAGTTATTAAAAGGCTTTGCCACAACAAGTGTCCTCATATGCTAACTGCTATGTATAAAATAAATTATCCTCTACCTCCAATCTATAAATTCCTAACTCCCCATTAAGAGAATCTCAAAACACGTATCAGTACTTGTTTTGCACAAAACTAAGACTGCATAGAAACATACCGGATTCTTCCGTGTTCCAAGAAGGTGGCTTGCTCTACAGGAGCTGCACAGCCAATCACAGGAATATTTTGCAAACTGAACACCTCTGCTGTTCACAACAGCTGGCTCCTTTTCTCTTGACATGATCTAAATCACAACTAGCATCTTTTTGACAGGAATGAACGAGCACAGCTGATAAAAATGATGAGAAAGGTGTCAGAGGAACTCATTTTCTTTGATGCTTCACATGAAAGTGTTCTGTGCCTGCATTTGTTAGCAAATATTTAACAATATTGTAGCCATTTAAAATAAGAGAAAAAAATTCAATAGCCGCACCGCACTGCAGTCTCTTAATCAACCAAGTGGCAAATGATGTTCCAACAGCAGCTGTTTCTGTATCTCAGTTTGCAACCTCCAGATGGATGACGGTCCTCAAAAAGGCAAGAACAAAGAAGTAACAGCCTAACATCTTGTTCTGGGTTTATCAAATGTTTCCCAGCTCACCGAGGCAGCAGGGCAGCGAGGAGCAGCCCTTCTCTCCCCGAGCTCTGATCCCACATGGGATGCTCCTCCACGCACGAGCTTTTCACCATTACCGTCATGCTGTGATGGATGAATGAGTGAATAAATGCACCAGCCCCTGGACGTGAGTGAATTCCCAGCATATTGCTAACAAGAATTTGACACAGGAGCCGCGAGCTGTTTGCAGTCTAGCTTACCAAGCAGAGAAGACAAGCACAGAGGGCCAGAGAAATGTACCTGGTGATCTCTAGGTCTTTTTAAAGCACCACCAGCCCTGCATGCCCTTCCTCGAACCAAAGAACGATGCCTTGTCTGAAGCTCCACACACTAGAGGGCACAACCCCAGGAAAGCACCTTGCTCCTCGAGCTTGTGTCAACTTAATAACAAGCCATCCAAATGCTCACACACACACAGGGTCTAAGCAAACATTTGGCTGGCTGGCTATTAAACTCTCAAACACAGCTGTAAATGCATACACACATCTATTTATAAACATGCACACATTTATACGGATGTGTGTGCGCATATATATAAATGTATATAATTGTAAAGGCAAAAGCCCCTAATTCCTTTTCCTTCCCTGACCTCCCTCTGATGTCAAAAGCAACCAGTGGAAATTTGGGTAATGCCCTGAAGAATCCCATGTCATTTCAGAGGACCCGAGTTGCTCAGGTGGACTCACCAGCGTTGGGGAGAGCCCACAATACCACGGCACACGCACCAAGGGCCAGCAGAAATACAGGCGGTTTAACAAAAAATAAGCATCTTTGCAAAAGGCTGTCACACATTTAGCCCCCAGGGCTTCCTAAAACATTTACATCAGGCATTCCAGATAGATGTTTCATGAATGCTGTGAAAGGGGAACTGGGAAGATTCAGAGCCAATAAGCCTCTGTTTCAGGTGCTTTTAGTAACACGTGCATTTGCTGGACAGGGAAGTGCTGCTCAAACTAAGGGATGAATTTTGCATTAATAGTCCTCTGTCTCTGGGATTCAGCACCAAGCCCGACACAGGTCTGAGGAAGGCGAAGGCAAAGGCAAGCAGAAAGAATGGAATTGCCCGTGTGACAAGAGAGGACCACACCGAACAGTGCATGCAACCACTGCGCCAGAATCGGCACAAGCAGGACGGCCTCTGGTCGGGTCTCCTCTAATTTTAAACCTATGACAACGCAGAAAGAAAAATGAGGCTGTGGTAGTATACAGGTGGTGAGAAAATGTCTTCTGATACCAAAGCAGCCAGTGCACAGTTAGCAGTAGTAGGGGCATTGTTCTTCCTCTTCGATTTCCTACTGAGCTTTTATCTTCCAAGTAACATGCCCATAAGGGAATTAAAAAATTCTATGGAAAAATGGAAAAAACAGTAAAGATTTCCTTTCAGTCAAGTGATTTTAAAGTGAAAAAGATACGACTTCCAACCTTGGGAAAAAAAATGCTTCCCAAAGCTATGAAAGCCAGCATAACTTTCATTAAAAATTAAGTCAAGTTTTTAATTACAGGCTTTTATTCTTGATATTAAATACATGAACCGTGCGTTGTACAGTGGGCTGTGCTCATGGCTGGGTTGCAGGCAGGTCAGCAGGGGAGAGCAGAATTCAATGAGTTCAATGAGAGTGCAGTAAACTTGCAAAGAGCATTCCCTCTCCCGTGCTCTTCAAGTACATCTCTATTTCAAGCCAGGGTTAAACCCAGGAGGACAGCACCTGTAGTCATATGCACCAAGGTGAACACAGTGGAATATCCCTCATATGCTGCTGTCACATACATAATTAAAATGATCTCATAATTGCCAGAGCTTAAACATTCCTTAAATTTGTTTCTTGCTATCTTTACAAATAGCATCCGTTAAAAGTTTTTACCCTGAAGTACCAGAATTTCTTGAATTGGTAAAACCTGACTTGAGGGTGAAGTTGCCCATAAAAGGGCAACCGGCATTATAATGCTTCAAGCATTTCATATTTCCAAGTAAATTACTGTGATAAAGATGTTCATGCAATATCAAACCAGACCACTAAAAAACATCTACGAGGATCCAAAGTTTTCCCATGATCATCTCAAAAATGGGTGAGTTTGTTCAAGAGTATCTCTCCCAGCCAAGAAGAATACATAGACTTACAAAGGTAAAATACTAGTATATCCTGATAAAACTATGATAAGAGCTAAATGCTTCTGCTGAGTGGATGGAAAACCCCCCTACTGATTTGCAGTAATTTTGAAAAGAGGAAGCTCACATTTCTTAACACTTTACTTGTGTGGAGGCTGGGAATACACTGATCTCCCCTAGCAGAAGCCATCTTCCTGGGGATGATGCTCGCTTTTCTCCAGTGAAAGACCTCTTCCAAGAAAAACCCTGCCACTTACAGAGAAGTTCAAAGATGGCAACACTCACTGATTTGTTCCAAACAAAACTAGAATGAATTGCTGAGCTAATTAATAACACAACATTCCAAGGAAACCAAGCTCCTTGGAAAGAATCCAGCTGCAGTTCATGGAAGCGGATTTCACATGTTCTGATTACAACATTAGCAAACTTTGCACACACTACCGCTACAGCTAAAATCATGAAGATATATGCTCACACCCACCCTGCGGGAGATGAATGGCTGTCAACCTTTTCTTGCCTGTTCCTAGCTATTTCTCTATGTGATTCTCTGTTTCAAATGGCAGTTCCTATTGACTGGTGCTTCCCTGCACCTCTGACGGTGCAGAGCCAAAACCAAGACCTGTGGGTAGCAGTAATGCTGCCTAGGAGGCCAGCTGGTAGAGCCTGGTGAGGCCCTCACCTTGCCTACATATGGCCATGGGTCAGAGGATTTTTGGGAGGTTCTCTCTCTAGTAAATTCTGGTAGAAGTTCTCTGAAGACAAATGTACACAGCAAGCAGTTTCTCCTTTAAAATACTATTTTTTGTGCAGCAATACTTAAGAATGCTTATAGCACATAAATGACATGACATGCTGCCTCCTGTGCACACAAGTGCATGACATTTCATGTTAGATTTCCCCAGCTCAGGGAGCAGTGTCAGGTACATCAGAAAAACCTCCCATATCTACCACCCTTGTATAGCAAGGGAGAAAGGTGTAGGGGGATGGGAGAGGGAGGAAGAGTAGCAGGAAGGAGACAGTGGCCATGAGGTGGGAATAAAACAGACCGATTGTCCCCAGCTTGTCATATCAGATTTCCTTCCCACACTGAGCTATGAACAGATCACTCTGTTGCTTAACACAGCAGAAATAATTCAGTAACAGTTTCCAAATTTTACTTGGGATCTTGTAAAGCCAGTACTGAGATAAGAAGGAAGGGGCTGCACTGGAAAGGTACAAGAGCTGAGCTCAGTTCTCCACTCAAACACCGATTTGCTTCATAACCATATTCAACCACTTAAATGTGGTAAACTAGACTATTTCCATCCATGAATAAAATGTTGGGTGACAGGAGAAAGAGACTTTGTGGCTGGTTCTGCCTTTCCTGGAGTGACAAGGGGTCCTCAGCACCACCTCCCCCCAAACCCCATCCAGGACTCGGACACCAGCACCTCCTCAGGGCAGGTCCCTGCACCTGCTGGCACACAGCAAACCCAAGTGCATTGTGGGTACATGGCCCCTTTGGCTCAGGTGCCACAGAAACATCTTAGGAACTTGACTGTCTCCCAACAGAAGATGACACAGGCTCCCCGACTCCAGGGCAGCACCAGGTGTGTACTGGGGGCACATGACTCAGGGGGAAAGCATCCCCAGGGCAGGAGGACAGAGCCCTTTCCCAGACCATTCACACCACAAACCGACAAAGCCGTTGTCTCAAAACCATGTAGGAACAAGGGGGAACTGACTCCTGGCTTCAAATATATCTTTTAAGTTGCATGGTCCAATTAGGAAAAGCACCTTGCACCTGACACCCAGATTTTACCAAGTTACCAAGTGAAGCTACATGCAAGAGACGTTCTGGTTTACATGGGAACTAAAGATAACTAAATCTCTAAGATCTCTTCCTACAGAAAATAAGTAGAGACAATTTCAAAAAATAAAATTAATCTCCGCTTACATTTATATGTTTACAGAACCAGTGAAAATGCAAACTGCTCTTTGCTGAGTGATGTTTCTAATCAAAATTTGAAGGAAAACTTAAGACATTTGGAAGTACTGTAAACCCTTCAGCTGTGAAAGACGTGCAGCGTGCTGCCAAAGAGCCATCATATCTATTACAGCGAACTCTGATGTCTGCTCAATACAAGAGTGCTATATAATTGGGATGCATATGGAATTCCAAGCCGAGGGCAAAAATAAATAAATGAGGAACACGAGAGACTGATAAAAATAAAGAGCTAAAATTTTCAGAAATACAAGTCCTAAAGAATAAAATAAATTACAAGTTACAAACTAAAACATTTCCATCATGTATCTAAAAGGAATAGGAATATTATGCCATTTAGGAATTAGAGAAAGAAGCTAACAGCTCTGTTATTGTTTTTTACAGTTTTCACTATTTGAAGTGCAGTCTTAGAGGGAAAATATTTTTATCTGCTTCAGGTTTGACTGAGGGATTGGAGAAACTCAGAATTCAGTCTGAGCCACCGGGTGCTGGGAGGCTGCTCTGGGTGTCTCCCAAGTGATGGGCAGAAGGGCAAGTTCCCTCCTGCAGCACTGCCTGCCTCATGGCTGAACACCAGCCTCGCCCCGAGGCAAATTTAAGCTCAGATTTCCAACAGGAGCTTCTGTTATGTCAGTACCTCATTACTTTAACTTTTTTTTTTATATGTGGGCATATGGCTAAGCTGTGATAGAAGAAAGAAATTCTTCATAAATCACCCAGCAAACAGCAACTCAGTT
Source organism: Buceros rhinoceros silvestris (assembly GCF_000710305.1). Classification (NCBI taxonomy): domain Eukaryota; kingdom Metazoa; phylum Chordata; class Aves; order Bucerotiformes; family Bucerotidae; genus Buceros; species Buceros rhinoceros. Next base: position 55,833 of record NW_010414414.1, read on the forward strand.
AAGCCATTTCTTCAGTCACTTCCTCACATTTATAATTTAGCCAAATGTTTCACATGGAAGGAGGAATGCCATTTCTACCAAGAGTAAGAATAGGCAGAAGTAAACAAAAAAAAATCCTTTTCTAAATAAACTGGCTTCCTTTCCAGGTCTCCCTCAAAAGAGAGGAAATGCCAGGCATTCACAAACACTGGGTGACACAACACACTGACCCACTTGCAGGTGAGTGAGGAGCAGGACATCTGCTGCCCAGCAACCAGCTTGCCAGAGTCTCAGAGGAAATGTGTGTGCAAAGAGCTATTTGCTGCTGTGTTGTCCCACAACGCTGCAATAACTCTAAACATCAAACACCCTCAGACCCTACAATCAGCCTCTTCAGTGTGAAACTAGTTTTGTGCTGTGTTCCTCTGTGGCACACAAAATCACCGTCACCATAACTCCTGTGTCCACATACCAGCATAATACATCATCTTTTTTTAGCAGGTAAAAAAACTCACAGCATTACTTTTATCTTTTATTTGTCATTATGAGTTTTATGTTGCTTGGGATACCTGTGCCTGTTTACAGGCATGCCTGAACAGACCAGAATTTGCCTGTGAAAGGAACCTGGGACTCTGCAGCTTCTCCAGCAGTACCAGGTTTCCCTGCCCCAAAATCCAGACACCACACCCCTGCACCTTGCCTGCGTGGAATTAAACCAGAAGTATAACCTTCACACCCTGAGGTAGTCCTCTTTCCAACCTGGCCAGAGGCCGTTGCTCTGATCACTCTGCAGCTGACACTGCAGAGCTATAAATAACATACCCATAACACATCCATGCACTCACACATATTTGATTAAAATAAACTCACCTAAAAGTCAGGCCACCTTTGAAAAGGAAACAAATGGATAGAGGAAAGCTAAGGATTTAAAAGCCTGAGAATTGCTGAGCTAGTTAATATCAGGCTGCCATCTCCATCGCCATGCTGGTATCAGCAGCAATGTTTCTTCATAATCACATAAACAAAAATCAAAGCAAAAGAAAATTATGACCATTTTTAAGGGGGAGTGTAGAATTGAGGGAGGCATTGAGAATGGCACAGAAATTAAAAAATAAGAAAATATCGAACACACACCCAGGGACAAGCCTAACCACATGAATATATTCACTTTTGACTGATGGCAAGCTCCTAAAAGGGCAAGACAAACACGGGTAGAACAGATATGGAACAAGGAAACCATCAGGGCCGGGGCCGGTAGCACGGTTCGCTAGCAGGCTGGCAAGGAGATGGCTCAGCCTTGTAATTTGTGGCCTTCCTCCCTTTCAGGGAACTCAATTTATAGCTCATTTCTGAACTTCAGATATGAGAATTGGAAACGCTGATATAGACGGAGTCTCCAGGATTCAGGCAGCACAGCTTGGGTTTAATATTGATCCATCTGACTGGTGCAGAATCATCTGCGAACTGCAAAGATGATTAAGACCTGAAGTGCGATAGTGAGTTAATTTCCAAATCCTTCTTCCAAAGAGGAAAACTCCCCATGCAGTTCACTGCATGGAGGACAGCAGGGAACAAAAAATATCCAAGTTTGGTGCAAAGATGGAAAAGTGCAGGAGTGTGAGGCTTGTGCTGAATTATTACTGGCTTATCAGTAGCTAATGTATAAAAGCAACCGCTGTAAAATATTTCCCATTTTAACAGTCATTGCACACTCTTCCTTCCGAGAAGATACAAAGATTCAAAGCTGATTTTTCTATTTAAACCAAGTGTCTGCGCAAGAAAAATAAAAAAGAAAAAAGTTAAGGAGGAAAAAAAATAGAGAAGACACACCTGCTTTGTTGTATCCTCTCCCTCACCTAAACACAAATTACGTAACAGGAGTTCCTGAATTCAAGTACAGGTTCTAAACACATAAATCCTAAGCTTCATTGTTTGGGAAACCAAACTGAAGTTCTCTGGAGATGCATGTAAAATAAATAATGTTTGGAATTCATGCTTAAACCACCTTCGTGTCTAAACATTGTATAACCACACCAAGCTACTTATATAACATTTAAAGCTCTAGACCTCACTATTAATTTTCATACTTCACACTGATTCAGTTGCCTATTAAAAGGATCTTTCCCTTTTTCTCAGAAGTCACTTATTCATAACTTCTAGAAACATTCATAGAAGTCACTATTTATTTCAGGAAAGAATAGGAAATTGTCCCTATAAAGACATTTAAATTTAGTATTTCTTTATGACAGAAACAGAACAGTAGGTAAAAGGACACTTAACTGGCCAACATTAGAACAACCTTCAGAAGAATTGCTTAGGATTTTGGTTTTTTTATTAGAAAAGCCGTATGATCAACAAATGTATTTCCAGCAGAAAGAGAGCCTTACATTAAAAACACTCCTGCAGTCTGTGAAGTGGGTCATCCTAGATCTGACACTCCAGTTATGCTTCCACACTATTTCTGCTTCAACAAAACACACTGAATGGTTAAAGGATCCAAACAGACGGTTGTACCACTGCAAGCATCGCCACATGTAACAGACGAGGCTTAATTAAAACAGGAATATAACGTATAGCCCAACACCCTAAGAACGTGTTTCTCTTGATGATATCTCGCATCAACAGGTATTTCACACCAAACAGTAGCTCTCTCTGTTCCAGCCTCTTCCTTCCGTGGTTTCACACAGAAACCTCTAAATGACTACGTGCTGCAGCATATGCAGTCAGTTAATATTTATCCCTATTTACACCACCGAGCTTGTATCACCAAAGGATCCTAACACAACAAGTACTGTCTGTCAAAATACACAGCATCGCTTTGTGTTTGCTCACCAGTGCTATTCTCTGCCAGGATACTCAGACTATTCCATCCCATTTTCTGGAAAGCGGAGTACATTTCTTCTACTGAAGTGGACTGCCCTCATCAAAATTTTTTATACTGAGAGCAGAAAATTATTTTGGCATTAAAGAGGGTTTTTTGTTTGTTTTACATAAAAACATATGCAAAACTACTGTGTGCTTCAGGCAATGAAAAGAGTGGAAGTTGGCAGTCTCCAGCAATGGGGTTGTGGACCTTCCAGCAAGCACACATTTGAGAGCACCTTGTGCACACTGGATCTAACCATGGGTCGCTTGGAAGAAACCTTGCACACCTGCGGTGCAATGACAGCAACCCTTTAGAACAGTGGTGTGTAGGGTGTTTGCACTGATGCCAGCCCACTTAGGGCCGTCATCCCTTCCCCAGATCTTGGAGCTGCTTTGACACTGGGCACTGAGAGAAGTTTTGCGGTGAAGAGAGCACGCAGTGGGAGTGGGAACAGGAGGTGAAACAGGGAGAACAGGGATGAGAAGATGCTGGCAGCCATCAGAGTGACCTTTTGTAATTAAAAAGCGCACAGCAAATGCCAGAGATCTGGGCTAAACCTGCCACACCACATATCACTACCGGTTTCGACAGCAAGCTGTTGAATTAGCCAGACAGATTCAAAGCACCACAAGTTCTGCATCTGTGTCCTGACCCGCCCATTTCCCCACCATAAATGGACTGCGGATTTGGTGTTGGTTGGCTCTGCAGCCCTGAGGAATGACATTTGTCACCAAAGTACTGCAGGCATAGCAGAGGAGACACTCCCATGCATCAAATACTAAACGATCCTGAAGCCGCTCCTTGGCAAGTCAGCAACCAAAGCACTGGATTTCCAAGTACGTGTGCCAAGGTAGATGAGACGAGACAGGTAGGTCTGGTTTTTTATAATGGTTTCTGATAACTAATGATGTCTACAAGCATTACAGGAGATTTTTAGATGAAGCACAATAAATAAAAAACCATACACAGGATCATAGGAGAGTTGGTATTACAGTACAGTATTTTCCAGACAAAGAATTGCTTGAATTAAAACAGATCCCTGTAAGGCAGCATACACTGAAGCATATGCAGACCCAAAGCCCAGGACTAGAACAGACAAAGTGGTGGCTAAAACAAGTTTTCTGTGGGGAATAAAGTGCTGTACGAGCTGCAAATGTGTATGTCTGTGTTGGAGCAAATATAACACCCTGGGACACCAAGGGGCTTCACGTCTTCGGAATGGAACAAGGAGAGGCAATAGAGAAATAATTCCTTAATATATTTACAATGCTGCAACAAAGCAGATTTCCCTATCTTAGAAAACAAATGCATATCAAACCATGGTATTATGTACTATGGGCCAAATATGCTTCTAATCCAAAGGCAGAGATCCGAGGCTTAATAAATAATCCCCCCAAATAAGCAGCCTGACCTCCCCTCTTTCCTTTTCCTTCAGCATTAGCTGTTATGTGAACACTACATTGAAGTGCTTCAGTGCTTCCATCAGAGGCCAGAGTCTCCTTTGCTCTCTTAAAGAGTAAAGTCTTCTGCACTTAAGTCTCATAAGCACACACAGGCAACCTGCTAAAGAAGTGAGAGTTTGAAGAACAATAATTTCTTCCTCAGGAACCAGAGGATGACTTCTGGATGGACAATAAAGTAACACAAGTGCTAGGTTAACGGCTGGACTTGAAGATCTTAAAGGCCTTTTCTAACCTAAAGTGATTCAACAAAGGAAATAAGATACTTCCCCTTCCTAAGGGGCATCCTTGGAGACACGACACAAAAGACACGATTTGCCTATTTCAGTCCTGCTTATTTCCAAAACCAGGTAACATCCCAGGTCTCTGCACTGAGCTGAGCCACCAAGTGAGCAAAGCTGAGCCATCCTCAGAGATCACAGCTGTCCCTTTGCAAAGGGGCTGCATCCTAAGCAGCCCAGCACCCGGCTCCTTCCTCAAACAAACCCCATCCACCCCAGACATTTCTTGCTTCTGTTATTCTTAAATGGAGTGGTGCTCCACACACACTTACCTACCACCCTTTGTGCCATTTTTATAGCTATGGTTAAATTGTTTCCAAGACCTGAGAACACTTGAGTCTCCAGCGTGTCCGAAGGTAGATCAATGCTCTGTTAGAGCTGCTTTTAAATGATGTCTAAAGCCTGTGGAAATCTTCAAGTGCCTTTAAGTAAGCTGATGGCACTATTGTCACCTTTGTCCTTGCAATTTCATTCAGACATCATGAAAAAAAGAAAATCAAGGAATTGTTAAAGAAATTAGAACAATGCTTAAGACTGAGATCACTCGGGTTTTTCCTCCCCAGAGAAATAAAACTCAAAAATTAAAAAAAAAATCCATACCCTTTCTTCCTAAACCACTGTTTCTCCTTCCTCCACTGGGCACACACCCACCCACAAAGATATATGCTGACCTTTCTCGTTCCCAAACTCCTGACAGAGGAATCGTGCCAGTCTCTCTGCAAACACCACTCAAAACACGCAGTCTTCCCTGACAGGAGAGCAACCACACACCGCAGGAGTCAGATAGGGAACAAAATCAATTTAGAAAGTCAGATGCACTGAAAGATGTTTTTGTTGTTACTTGCCCTCACCCTGGAGTGACCCAGGCATTCCCGAGAGGGGGTGAGAGATGCTCCTTCCCACACAACCAGCAGCTTCTGGAAGGCTTCAGTTTTAACCTGCTGACAGGTTAAGTGCATTGCAGAGATACCACACAGCCCAAGAAAACCTCACCTTATTTTTCAGACATACCTCCCACTCCTTAGCTTTTATCTCTGATACTGCACCACAATATGTAAGACTTCCTTCCTAGAAAACCTGTTCAGGTATGTTGCTTCTCACCTGGGAATAGCTCAGGTATGACAGTTACCCAACTCTTATTTTAAGAAACTTGCAAAATCAAGAGTCTCTGGGGTGGGTGGTGGTTTAGGAAGTGAGGAGGAACCTTTTAAATTAAATCTTGCTTTTCTGCACTTCTACTGCTGGAATTAACTCAGACTTATTTGAATCTCTTAATCATATCTTTTTAATTCTACATTTGAAATCACAGTATGTTTACCATAAATTAAATTAATTGTAAAAAAATTCAAACTAAATTCCAAACAGTGTTCAAGGAAACAATGATTTGCTGTCAAAGCTTTTAAGAAAGTCAGGCACTGAGTGTGGAAACCGTGGATCGGTGCTCTGAAACAAGTCTGCAGAAGGTTTAACTCAGCTTTTGACAACGCTACTTTTCCCCAAATAGGCAAAAATTTTGTAAATTTAAGTTTGCTTAAATTAACATATTACTGCAGGCTTGGAACTTGCTTCTGAAAGCAAGCTGTGGGAATGGGGAAGTTTCAGGATGTAGCAAGCTTCTTCTCTTCTCTCCAGTAGCCACTACGTTATTTATTGTAATATCTAAAATCTTGAAGGACATGGTGACCAGAAGCAAAAAGCCACAATGCTTCCTTTGTTTAATGACACTGGATAGCTTTAAGGAACAAAACCATATTGTGGTAAACTTATTTTTTGCTCAAACAGAAAAGCATTTGAACAAGCTTTTATTTCACTAATAATTAGTCTTCAAACAATGCCGGTGCTTTTTAATTTAATTCCATTTTCCATCCAAGTGCAGCTTGGCACAAACCACAAGGAAAAAACAACTATTAATCAGGGTTCTGAGCAAGCGTATGCTGAGTCCTACAACTGCTTCACTGTGCATGCATATACATACAGCATGCACCAACCAACCCAGTTATCCAGGAACGGTGCCAAATGAATGTGAAAACTATTATCTAATTACAAGTCAACACATCTGAATTACTCCCAGCCACTGACCACCTACTTCTCTTGAAAAGCATCTGAAGTAGTTAAGTTCTAACTTTAAGGTAGGGTTTCAGCCTCGCAGTCTGAAGAACATAAAATCTACAGCCAAATCCTTGATGTTCTCCACACCACGCATCTTAAGATGTGATCTAAAATTGGGATTCAGAGTCAGCAGCAGTAACCACCTCTTGTACCAACTAACAAACCCATTGCAATTTAGTGTATTACACGAAACACTCCGCCTTTGTCACCAGTCATGTTAAAACACCTGAAGTGAGGCTTTAGTGCTTGCTTCATTCAGCCAGCAAAACCATAGTCTTGTTGCTGAGTTAAAAAAAAAAGCATCAACACCGCAGTCAGGTATGTGGAAACTGTCAGAGTTCTCTTACAGTAGCCCACCAAGTCCAATGCTGAACGGGACTTGGACAACACTGCTCAAGGCAGGACAGCAATACCTGACCCGCACAGTTACAGCGGCAGACGGACAAGAATTCCTAGAATATCAGGTTGAAAGGGACCTGAGGGTCTGTTCCAACCTTTCTTGGCAAAAAACACAAGATGGCCCAGCACCCTGTCCAGTTGAATCTTGAAAGCATTCAGTGTTGAGGAATCCATCACTTTCCTAGTGAGATTATTCCAACGGCTGAGTGTTCTCATTGTGAAAAATTCTCAGGTCCAATCAGAAAGTCCCCAGGAGGAACTTGTACCATTATCCCTCATCTTTTCCACGTGACTCCTTGTAAAAAGGGAGTCTGTAAGAATTGATAAAGGTCTGCCAAGAGGGGAGGGGGAAAAAATGAAATTGCCTTCATATGTTCTTGTGCACGCAGAGGACAACTGTCAGTGAGAAACTGTACTGAATAGAACTATCAACCCACATGGTTGCAGAGTGCCTCTCATCCCACAAAAAACATCTTAAATACAGAGGTACTAATCATAAAGCTCACAACCTTAATATTCTGGCACATCATAGTCATATTTTGATGTAACTTTTGTTGAGACAAAGAGCTATGTGGCTACGCAGCAGTGAGAAGCCAGATTGCTGCTGTAACTTCCCAAATTTTCTAACACTAGAAAAGCTCTTCCTCAATTTGGAGGGACTGGGGGACAGGTTATTTTAGTGCTTTGACATTCAGTCTTTGGGGATAAAGAACATGTTCAGAAACAACAACTCTGTATGAAGCTCTTAACCTGGATTAAAGGCAAAAAAAAGGTTCTTGCATCTCAGAAACAAAAACTGACAGCACAGAACTAAAACCACACAAAACCTAGCCAACAGGTAAAATGCATTTATAGAGCAAATGATACTTTTGACAGGGAGATTAGACAAGTGAATTTAAATTCACATAGTTAAATTTAGATTCACTTGTGTGTGGGTTCACTACAGTTTCTCTCTTTAAATCTATCCCTAAGCAGATTCATTCCATTTCCCAAAACAGAGTCTTATTGCAGGCATGTAAATTCAGCTCTGTTCAATGATCATGACTTTTTCATCTTCGTGTTTCGGGAAGTCCAAAGATAAGCAAGAAATTGCATATCCTCACAAACAGCCTCTTTCCAGCCTAGTCCAAAGAACAAATAAAAGGGAACCAATGTTTGCATTCAAGTTGGTTTGGTTTTGACACTGAGAAATGACGATTTCAGACAAATGAGTAAGCCAAAAGCACATCAGTAAAAATCTGAAATGGAGAATTCTACAAACTATTTATTTTCCTTTCCAGAACGAGAGAGATTCAAGTAAAGTCATCAGAAATCTTAAGAAAGCAGTGAAAGGTCAAGGATTTCCTTGTTTTGCTAGTCTGTGCATTACACCTAACTATGAACTCTTCCTCTAATTGCAAATACATCTTGGTCTGAATCAACAAGCCAGAAAAGCAATCGCCTGACTCTCCCTGGGGGCCACTGGTCTAGACTTCTCTGGTACAAACCCAAATAACTTCTTTATGCACACATGAAGTCCACCACCCTTTTCTGATTGCTTCTGTTCCAGATATCTTCAGAGAATTGAAAAGAAGTTCAAGAAATCCTGGTCCTCCCACAGATGGTCTTTCTGGGATCAAGTGTTCTCTGTTAGAGACTGGATAGAAGATATTTTTCCGCTAACTGCCTCCCCATCCCTCCATTCTGCCACCCCTTCTTACCTCTCAGACAGTTGGAAGTGTGTCGTCCTCAGTACCATCAATTATGAACATATAAATATTATACAACAGTTTGATGACACTACAAAGACTTTGTCTACAAAATGCAGAGACTTTTGGCCATTGCTGCAGCTAAAGGTAACCCCTTCAGGGCCAGGGGGTGATTGGTGCCTGTTGATACACCAACCTCCATTAGACCTCAAATAAGTCAAGTGCCCCAAGCCCTGGCCAGTATGGGTTTCAATAAAGCCTCCTGTGAACCCAGTTGGAACAACCACCAGTCTCAGAGCCTCATATCTACTTATTTAACCTAAAAGGAGAGGCCACTTCCTTTAGTCTGAAACTGGTCAACAGGCTCAACAGTAACGGGGACAGAGGGAAAAGGAGAGAGTATTGGGGCAAGGAGGAGGGTATGCAATGACTAAATGAGCTACAGTACTTAATTTTCTTAGGAAAAAAATCAGTCACATGGAATGACTGACAAGCACTTTGGCCTGGAGACAGAAAATTTAAGGCAAAGTTGGGAGATTGGGAGTGCTGCTTATGACCGTGGCCTCTGCTAGAATCACGCGACAGGACTGACTTTGGGTTATTTTCTCCACCAGATGAGTCTCTACCCAATGCAGCTGCAGAAAATAAGCTACAGATCTGCATTTAAACTACAAAGCCAGAGAAAGGATACTCAAAGGAAACGCTTGTTGCTCTTGTGGGAGCTGTCCCATCTTTAAGACTAAGTGCTCTGGGCTTCTCGGCCCAAAAGACCTGTCAGCATGTTTAAAATGGCTTGGTTCTGATTAACACTAATTTACCCTGTCACCGATTTGACCAAGCCATGAAACTTGCTTGAAAGAACCACATCAAGAAGGTCAGTTTAGGTCTGCACTCCCAAAATTAGCTACCAACCCACCAAAAATATCCATAATTTAGCCTTGGTGCAGCAAGGGTGGACCTTCTCCTCAGAAGTCCACCCAGTCCTAACAACTAACATAAGGTGCTCGTGACACTTCCCCTCACGTTCAAGACAGCCGCTTGTTTTCTAGTGTCAGATTTGGTCTTAGGAGCATAGAATCAGTTAATCTAGGACATGTAGAGAAAGCTGAAAATTCAAAAATAAAATTGTTTTTCCTTTGGATCAAGTTGGTTTGATATTCCAGAAAAAAACCCCCTGCAGTTAGTTTGTACGATATAACAAGTACTGCGAGGAAGGGAGAATGTGTTGACAGCACAGAGCATGAAATGACATGGGCAATTTGGCTGCTAGCAGGAAAGATTGTTCGGATTAAAGAAAAAAAAAAGCAGCACTAAATGTTTGCCTGCGCCAAGAAAGTTTGACCCCTGCTTTTGAGAAGGATATATAAATTGATTCAACAACTTAAAGTTTCAGTTATGCAGTACTTAGTGCCTGGAACAACAACAAAAAATAAGACTTCATATTTACTACTCGTAAACTCTGCTGAATCCCTGCAAGAATATTTGTTCAACACTCTTCGCATTGCAAACAGCACTACAAAGAATTTTTTTCCCCTCCACTTCTGCAGGGTTTGCTCAAAACTGTCACAGATGATCAGTGCTGTCTGGCACAGGGCAAAATGAAAGCTAATCAAAATATTCTCCCTGTTCTTTCTGAAGGCTTAGTGGTACAGATAAACTAGCAAACTGATTTGCATTTCAGCACCTGAGGAGAAGCTTAAAGCAAACACCTTAAAATAAAACCCTGAAGGAGCAGTGCTCTTTGCAACAACAGTTCTGTGTGACAGCGCACGGCACGTGGCAAATCCAACCTGATACCTGTACTTCTGCATCAATCCTTCTGCATCGGGCCCAGTCCTATTTACAGAAGTGGCTATAAGCATTCATCTTGAATAAATAAGAGTGTCGCCTTTCATAAATAATGAACTCTTCATCTTCAGTTGGAGACAGAGCCCAACCAGGGGATCAAAATTAAAAACAAATAAAACAGAGATAAGCCCCGCCCCCACCCTGATCTAACATGCTTTGTCAAGTTGGCAGCCAAGCAAGCTGTCTTCCCTGCACTCCCCCCTTACTGTCAATCATCTGATCTCATTGCCGTTGCTTTTACTTCACATGTTACAACATGCCACCCCTCTTCTTGCAGGTACACAATGATTACTAACAAAAGAGGCATGGGAAATCCAGTTATAGAACAGAGGCTCAGGATAAAACAGCTTGTGTAACTTGGTACAGGAGACGTCAATTTTTCATGATGCCAATTATGGCAATAAACACATAGAAAGATATTGCAGCTACAAGCAAAAACCCCACAAATCCAAAGCCAACCCCCACACAATGGTTGGTTTGGGAGGGTTTTTTGGATTGTTGTTTTGGTTCCTATTTTAAGGCTTGTTTCCTTTTCATTTACAATCAAATAGACTTTACGATCACAGTTTGCTGATGCCTCTCAGTTGTGATCCAAAGCTGCTTGTTCTCCCCATACAGAAAAAACTTCCGGGCAGGGAATCTCACTCTGAGCATGACACAACTGCAGCTCATGCTGCAGTGCATGTCAGCTTTACGTGAAGCAGTCTGCCAAGCTGCATCCAGTCCCTTCGGAAGGCTTGCACCCTTGCCAAAGAGTGCATAAGCTGACAGGAGCACAGGAGTGCGTTACCTGTATCGGTTTAGACCACTGCTCACAGGCCAGCATGTGAATTGTACTGTAATAACGCAGTAATTTTTAAAATTACAAGAATAGAAACTCTTAATTGTTCCCAGAGGTCGCTCAGCACCAGCTTGGGCTACACCAGCTGGGACTAAGGGAAGGAGACAAAAAAGGCAGGTTTATTTTCTGAATGGCAGTCCATAAGAAAAGAACAGTTTAAAGAAAGGCTTCATGTTTGAGACGACACATTATTCCCTCAGAAGCCCTTCTCAGTTTTAATGAAGAGGGAGTGGAACAACCCCAAAGAGCAGGTAGAAAGTTAAGCAAAACTATGACGGGGTTAACATCCCACCGACTCTCACCTTTTAAAAAATCTGAGTGATGCTGCAAATATCATCATCTTACAACAAAAGGAGGACGAGAGGGACAGCAAGATGACTAAACAAACACCACAAACTGAAGGTCATCCAACCCAAACCAGAGTGTCCCAGAGCTGCAGCCACAGGAGATGACGCGGATAACTATTTAGTTCTTTGAGTCAGGTAAGTAGGATCAATTTTCCCCAGATTTTGTAAATAGAAATATACGCTTATTTTCCCAATTTCACATGAGGTCTCTGCAATGTCTCCCAGGCTATAACAATGAAAGTGAAAGACCCGTGGCTTCCACTGTAGACCATGCATGATAGTCTTCCTAATTGCAGAAAGGCATTCACATTTTAATTGCATATCTGCATGCCCCTGTTCTCCCTCCTCCACCAGTATTTCTCAGGTTGAGAATGAGACTCTCTTGCAGTGTGGAAATGAAGATATTGCCATGAAGCATGACTGAACATAAATGAATTCAGAAATGAAGGAAGTCTAAAATACTATCACAACCTGAATGTTCCAAATAAGTTTCCTATCCCTGAATCAGCACATTTTGCTGCTTTCTGTATAGCTTTCTTTTCTTGCTTCAGATGAGCTCTGTACCACAAGCTATGAGCATCAAGAGCACACAGAACTTCTGGGGAAGAAGCTTTTCCCCACACCTCCCTCAACCTTCCTGAGTATATCTAACAGAAATGCCTGTCCAAATTTTTCAGGTTTTTATTGAAAATTTAATTGAAAATTTTGATTCTTCAATAAAAAGCTCTCCCTCTTTAAGTAGCTGTTAAAGACTTCTAGAATATTATTTAAAAACAGATCAAGCAACTTCTAAATTTAGAGATTTTGCTCAGATCTTCCAAAAATATTCACGCAGGTTTTTCTATTCATGCCTCCGTCAAAGTTACTTGGAAAATAATTAGCAGTATCTTCTTTGTTCTGGCTGTCTAGGAGCTATATATACATGAAGAATGGCAGAAGTTTCCTGGGTCATTTCTAGTTCATTCCATTTCTGGCTCTGCAAATCCTCACCCACACAACGATTATTATTAATTAATATATAATGGAGAGAGAAGCAGGAGAAGAAAGAAATGCACAGAAAAAGCATCTTCATCCCAGGAAACAATGAAGTCCCCTTGCAAGCTGACCAACTTCAAGCATATTAACTTCTATCCTGAACACAGACTGACTTCTGTTCAAGTACTAGCACTTTTTAGAGTTTAATCACACTGCTATAACACCTGAGCTTGTCATCAAGGTTAAGGCAAGATCTTCAAGTTCATGAAAAGAAAGATATTGCCTGAAGCAGTACTAGTGATAAACAGAGAAAACAGACTTAACAGTACTAAAAAAAACCCAAACAACCCTGCAAGACCTGATCCTCCAGCCCAATCCTTCCACAACAGCATTAGGTAAGACCAAAAGAAAGAGGAGAGAAACCTCTTCATCACTCACCCCTTCTAAAGCTCTCAACACATCATTCAGCTTTGCCCTAAAATGCAGAGTGGATGGATGCAAGTGACAATGCTCTAGCAAGAGAGGCAAGACTCCCACCTCCTTTAAAACCGAGATAGAAAATAGATTGTTAAAACCTGAGATGGTTAAAAAAAGGATCTGTGAAGTAAAGGAGGAAGCAGTAAGTTTTAAAATGCTGATGGAGACAGATTCAAGCATATATGTACTCAACAACTGAAAACACAGCTGATGCAAGAAGTGAACAGAGAAGGCTGACATCTTAATAAAGCTAGCTATAGGCATTTACAGGTCAAACAGTGAGGAGAAAAACACACAAGAAAATCTAGGGCAGTTACAAGACACCAGGAGCAAAGAGGTTCCAGTTGCTCTTTCTTATTCACCAGATTTAAAGCTCTCTGTATTAACTGGCACTGCTGTTATCTATTGCTAATACAGACTAAGTCCTGTTTTATTTAGGCCTCTGAAAAATGAGTACAAAGGTAATAAAAGCCTGGCATCATCCATGTGCAGAAGGTGCTGATAGGCATGCAGGCAGCTGACAGTGCTGAGCTGAGACTATGGTCTTTCACCATGACCCTGCCTATATTTTAGTTCGTTACAGCCTGCAGTGGGGTGTGCTCAGTTTATGTCTTTGTATATCCTTCTTTTAATATTTCGATGAATAATTTAGTTCAGATGATAAAGCCTTTTGTGTACTTCAGGCACTTTCTCCTCAAGACTGTCAATGCAGTCCCAAAGTATTGAATTGGAAGGCACTTAAGAGGGGCTGTCAATAGCTCCTCCCTCCTCTCCTCATATTTTGCCTGTTTTATAAAAGAATGCAGAACATTGGTTAACCCATGCTCTACAGCAAGACGTGTTACGCAAAGGAAACCAGAAACATTGTACCACACTGGTTTAAGTCAGGGTCAAGCTGAAGAAAAAGGGAAAGGCAAAGTGCTTTTGCCTCACTAAGAAGCACACTCACATTATTTAGCTTCCAAAGTGCCTGGCATACAGCACAAAGTCCGCATGAGGCACGGGCAGGAAGGCTGAGGAGGTTCACGGGGGGCTCTGCGGGAAGCAGAGGGGCAGATCTGCTGCGATCAGCCCTGGGCTGGTCAAGAGGCTGCAGGGCCTCGCTGCTGGTGAGGTTTCCCCTCACCACTGCACTGCAGCAGCTTCCAGCTGTGCAGACAGGTCCTGTCGCAGGGATGGCTGCCTTCCCGGCAGCCCTACCCAGCATTGCTTCCACCGGATCCACTGCTCTCTGCGTGCCTGTCGCTGGCATCCAGCTCTTCCTCTTGTCTCTGACCCCCTCTCAACAGGGATTACCTTGCAGATGACAGTACATGCTGTCATTTGATTTAGCAGTGAACCAGCTGACTTCTTGCACACACAGAAACAACCCCTCTTCTGCAATGCACGTGAAAAATTCCACCCAAGATCATGCGGCCAGAACGGAGGAGATGCTTTGAGTGTTTTCTTTTTTACTTAAGAAGGTACTATTACGGCATATGCTTGGTATAATAAACACCCTTATTCCTCCAATTCTGAAGGCGATTTGGATTGCTCCCCAAATTGCATGGACAAGAATCTCATGATTACCCATTTTGCAATCTCTAATATTCTAAAAAATTCCTTCCCTGCTTTGTCAGCCTGACCACAAGGAAGCTCTGCACCATGACTGCTGAAGTCCTTCACACTCAGCATGCGCATTCCCTGCGACATGAAAACCATATCATGTTTCCAAATAGCATCACAGGTTCTTTAGAGACAAGCCAGCTAGAGATATTTTTATCTTCATCTCCTAAGACCAATTTATAATTAGTACAGTCTCTGAACAAGATGCACTTGCAGCACAGCATCAACATGCTGACTCAAAATAGGGCTTCTTGTAGTGCCGGTGGCCTCCCCAGGGCAGCTCTCCTCAATGACTTCTGGAGTAACAGAATGCTGGGATAGCAACAGAGACATGGGCTGGCTGCAGGGCACTAGGAGCGTGGACTAGGAGCTGGGCAGTGAAGAATGCACCTTGCAGGTGGAGCTGAGAAGTCCCCCAGGAAGAGGTATTCCTTCTCCACGTAGACAATGCAGGTGCCACTGCTGCTCTCTGACCTCTGTATCACTGGCCTGATGTTGAAAAAGCTTCTGCTCTTTCATCCGAAGACTTGCCCCGCTGCTACGTGAACACACAGCAGTTGTTCTGCAGAAATACTTCCATGGCAGTTACTGCCAGTGTGTTTCCATGTGGTTCACATCCCAGCACCCCTTCTGTATTCCCAAAGCCTCCCTGCAGCTCTGCTGCTCAGCTCAGAGGGTGCTGGCCACACAGCTCCTGTCTAAAGCATCCCTTAAGTGCAGTGCCTCAAATACAGGCCAGAATGCTTTCCACAGCATACACATGCAGCACTCCAGCTACAACAAAGGCTCTCTTGTGCTACTGCACAGCCTGAAAGGGGGCGAAAAAAGTATGCCATGGGATATGGCTGCCAGGAAGCTAGGGAGAGGCATGAGTGGATAGGAAAGCAGAGAAACAGAGCCAGAAACCTGGATCCAGCTGCCTCCTCCTCTTCCCCCCAGCTTCGTTAGAGTAAAATAGCCAGGCACCCACAAAGCACAGCATTTTCCTCCCCTCTTCCACATTTCTGAACAGGAGAGCCGAAACAGAGCAAGGGGAGCCTCTGGAGGCTCACCTGCTCTGAGGTGCTCCTCCCATGGAGCCCCTAGCCCACCCCTGCCTCCTGTGGGGGCAGGCAACTGGCAGGCACCACCTGATGGGCAGCATCCCTTCCCACCCTAGTCCTGAGGGCAAGGAAAGCCAAGATCAGCTGAAGCTTTCAAGTCTCATTTGTGGGGTAATGCAAATATAACCCTCCACTGGCTGAGAACCCTCAATTGTCAAGGCAGACAAGGCAGCAATTTGCCAAACCACACAGAAGTCACAGAAGCAGGCAGTAAAGTCTGTAGACTGCAGTGACATCCATGCTGAATTTTTCTCTTCTTAAAAAAGAAAGTCTGCAGGCTTAAATGTGAGCAGAAATATTTATGACAATCTAAGCAACCCTCCTAAACATAATTAGCAGTCTCATTTCATTCAATTATGAGGTCACCAAGGCTCCTTTCCATATTCTGCCAGCTTTTGCTATGGAAAAAAAGCACCAGAAACCTCACAGATTAAACCCACACTAAATTAACTTGGCTTCCTGGCCTCTTTCAACCTCAGAAAAGAAAAACCATTACCTCAGGAGAAATAAAGTTTGCCACCTGCACCTATGGCATTCTAGGACAGTTTTAACACAAGTAAGAAAGCTAATTGAAGCAGCTGCTGTAGTGAGCTGAGAAACAAACATCATCCACTGAGACCCGCTTAATTAGATCTGCCCGTGCTGTCACCAACAGAACATTGTCCCATGTCTGTAAGTTTGTCGTTTTCAGGCTACTGAGAGCCTTTTTCCTATGCTAGTTTTTCTTTTTCACCTGACAAAAACTTGCTCTGTTCTGCTGGCAGTTAACCAGAAAGTAGCAAGATCATCTCCTAGAGCATGCTCAGTTATCACAATATAGTGCTCAACTCCACAAGAAAAAACCTCACACTTTCAGGGAAGGCAAAACATTAAGTACATATAAGCAAGAGACAGCCATTACTATCTATCTCCCATATACTGAGCAATGCACAGTTCTGGGCTGTAAATTAAGGCTTCCGAGTCCTGAATTAACCTTTTTGGTGGCCCAAAACTAACAGTCCCGTGCTTTGCCTAAACCATCATGGCTAACAACTTTAACAAAGAGAAATAATCCCATTGGCCAGTTTCCAAGACAAATAAATAGCTATAAGCTGAAAACAGCTTAAACAGTAATTATAGACAATAGTCAGTTGGGTGGTTATGTGGAATAGCCAGGGAAAGCAGATAAACTCTCTCTAATGTGAAGGGAAGCAAGAGGCAGTTTGCTGGTCCTACAATGCAGACAGGCTACAGTCGGAACGGTATGAGGAAAAATAGTGTGTGTCTCAAAACAAACCTCTCGTGAATCTGTGCATGGTAGACCCCTGTACACAGAACCGGCTCCCTAAGAGGAGCTTGTCTAATGCTGGCACTAAGTCATTCTCTTCAGCTCCTGGAAGAAAGAGAGCTTGAGTTTGCTTAATACAGCTCAGTTTTCCACATCACCAACACAACCAAATTGTGAGCTACTAGAGTTCTGGCTTGATTTTATACAACTACCCCTTACAGGAAGCTACATTTTAGAGAATATAATTGGTAATTACTTTGTTTCTAAAGTAAACTCCATATGGCTTTACACAAGAAAGCAGTATTTCTGGTGACTTCAAGTGTCACTGCTACAGCAGCAGTTCAAGATAAATTGTATACCTCAACACTCCTAGAGATGTGTGTGTTCAAACACTGCCAAAAATTGAAGAGACTTGTATTTCTGTGATCACCGTGAGAATGGCAGACTTTGTTTGGATGGGTCATCCTTGCCTTATTGGTAGATTTATGTGAATTTGCAGCAGAACATAACCAAAAAATTGAAAAATAACACTGTTTTTTCTACTAGCCATCAACTCTAGCCAGTACTCATCACACTTGCAGTTACCAACAGCACTACAGGGAATAAAGGAGCACAGACCTGGTGTTAAACAATGTTCTTTGCTGATTCAGAAGGACCAGCAGCGAGGCTGGGCAGTAGCCACACAGAGCTGTTTTATTACTTCTAGACAACCTGTACGACCTTGTTTGGAGACTCTGAAGAATGCCCCACTGAATTAAAAACAGCTCAATGACACATAAAAATGTTACCTTTTGCCTCTGGAAACCTGGGTTAAAACATAGTTTCAGCCATGAAAGCAAACATCATGGGCTGCTACAAACAGAAAAAGCCTACCACCCACCGAAAACAACTCCATTTAGGTGCAATTAGTGGTGCTGAAGAGACTGTCAGAATTTAAGCTCTGCACATATGAAAAAACTAAACACAGCAGGGAGGAGATGGATGAAAAAAAAAAGGCTTATACTGGCCACTAAGTCACTCAATGTACTAGCTGAAAACAAATCTGGTTAGAAAACAGGGCTCTCCATCTTATCGTCTCTCCCCCCTCCTTGGGTTTCAGAAAAAAGTTACTGAGTCAGAATCCCGTCATTACTCCTTTCTATCCTAAGTTTCCATCCCTCTCCCCAATGTACAGATGCAGTTTCACCAGCTCCTATTTTGATTCCTTCTGTTTATTCTACCCTCCCACAAAGCCTGTCCTAGAGGTCACTCTCCATCCACACTTAGGAGAGCTTGTGTTAATTGGCTGCCCCAAAGTAACTGCCTTCAGCGAGACTCTTTCATCTTGGAGGCACAAAAGCTACCTTGAGAGACAAGCGTGTTGCCCCCGCCACCCTCCACACTTCCGTTAGCCAGCCTCCCACTGTCACTTCCCTTCTCTTCAACACAGGGATCAGAAATCCACCAACCAAATGTGCCTTAAAGCATAAAAGACATTTGCCCTTGCCCCATCTTGCCCAGCGTGACACGCAATGTACAGATGGAGGTTTTTTACCTCCCCAACTGCACCCTGGAGCCAGTCTGTACAACACGCAATTCCTAGCAGGCATCAGTTGTATTTAATGGAAAGCATAAGGGTGAACAAGGCAAAGCACAGCTCACAATATGGATTCTCCCCTCAGAAAAAAGCAAGAGCTCCTCATTTCAGAGAGCACCACCAGAAACCCCAATGAGATCTTGGGAAACAAATGAGAGCAGCTGAGCATCCCACTTCACACCACTTTCACTGTGGCAGATTTTATTATGTGCTGATCTGTCACCTTTTTACACCAACATGACAGAACAGGAAAAAAAACCAAAACATTACCCCACCCCCCACCCCCACAACTACCTGCAGTGCCTGCTGACAGATCAGAGTAATGGCTCACCACACAGAGTTTCTCTCAGGAAAGTGCAGGAAGGTCCTGAACAGAGCTTTTCATGTGGGGGAAAGAGCTCATCCTCTAGGCAGCAACATCTGTGTTTCAGTGTGAGCATTTCCCCACTCCCAGCAAGAGAAAGGGCAACAGCCCTTTCAGTCAAGCTCACGCTTAGTTCAGAGAAAACTGCCATTTACTACTGCTAGTTGTTAATGGACCAGCCCTCCTAGCCAAAGTGGAAGAGATCTGAAGAAGGAACTGGAGATTTTATGTCTGAACCTGGCAGCAGACAGGGATATTTTTAATAACTATGCCTTCTATGAAGACATACGAACAGGAGGTCAAAGATGGGACAAGTTCTATGCAGCAGATTCTCGTGATATCACTTTGGTTGCAAGACAAGGTAGTAGACACAGGAGTGTTAAGAGTACATCAATCCTAGCCAAAGAGCCTGCAGCTTCCAAAGAGTAGGTTAATTATTAAAGCAGCAGCAATAAAAGTATTCAGTAGTTCAGAGACATGTACCTATATTAGAGGCAGATAAGTGCTCCAATAACTTTGTACTTCCATTTGTAGATTCACTCCCCCCCCTCTTTGCAGGTAGCATCATAACCATTTAAACTCCATCATGATCATTAATTTCCCTTTGTAAGAACAAATTAGAAAATGTGAGGCACACTGTACACAGCAGTAGCAGTTTTCTCCCTCTTTCCACCTTCTCTTTGCAGCCCCCATAAGACCAGAGCATGTTTGCTTCACTGACCCACAAACCAAAAGAGGGATCATGATGATGATTAAGAACTTTAAGACATGTACTTCTCCTTTAAAATAATCAGGATGATAAATTGGGAGAATAAAGATAAGACTTGTTCAAATTTGATCAGAAACTCCCTTAACACCCCTGCCTTTCAGAAGTCAGATTAGTCACTAGAATATCCCAAACTTAGATATTTAGAATAGGGACGGGTCTGTGTGCCCTCAGGACATCATAACCTTGGGGAAAAAGTCCACTGCTGATACACTGAATCATCTGGATTTGTAAGTAAATGCAGAGCATAGTCTGTGTTTGAATGAGAAATAGTTGTTGTTAGCTGACAGGAATTAAGTCTCACCTCAGTGTATCCAACCTAAATGGACTCCAAACTACCCATTTACAGGTATGAAACACTAAAAAGTAAAAATGAAGTCTTGCAGCATTGGCTGTGCGCCACTGAGTTGAGCAACTCCAGCTAGCAGTATTTAACTTGGTTAAATGAAAAAGTTGGTAGGGAGGCTGGAATCTCCGCAATTTCTCAACAGATTAATTTACTGTATTGTCTCTGGAGGGAAGAAGTTTTAAGTCTCTGATGTTTATATCACTGTACACTGAGTATTAAACAGGAGATGACAAACAATTGCCAAGCTGGCTGTCCTCCAGTTAATCAGCCTGCTTTGACTCAGGTTCATCTCCGAACTGCTGTTGAAAACCAATTGCTTGTTTAATGGGGCAGAAAGAGGAAATCAATTTCAACATGCATCTCTGAAGGGTCCCTCTTACATAAAAGCGCTGCCTGAGGGAGCAAGGGACACATACATTTCCTTCTGGTTGTGCCAGTTCACTTCCAATTTGCCACCCCTACACGTACTGAATTACAAAGTACATAAAGGAAGAAGCCGTGGCCGCATGCAAACGAAATCTCAGGTTTGCAGCATCCCCAGAGACAGATAAAACTTCTCCCCACTCTTCAAGGAGGTGACAGCCATACACCCAAGTGAGATCATTCAACACTGACTCATCAGGTGTTTCATTAAGAAGCTGTTTCAACCAAGAAACTGAACAGTGAGCAATGCTGACGCCAGCTGCTGCCACCAGCACCCTCGGGGTTCTAGGGAGAAGAGGTGACTGCTGGGGTGGAGGACATTTCATGGCACGGCTGGGGAATTCAGGCTGGGCCTGTCTCCAAACAAGCAAAAGCCATTAAGTGGCACTGCCAGGAACTCAGGGTCAATATTAAGGCAGTCACACACACACAGAGCTCTACGCGCCTTTGCTCAGGTGAGGAGCAGTCACACTGGATCAAGTGATTTGCTGACTGCACGGCATCCCATATTTTTTTTTCCATAATGAGACACATAAAGGCAACAGCACTATTTTGGACTTAACCCCTTTTTTCCTCTACTCTTTCAAACAAAACAAGATTTCTAAGTTAAGAAAGAACTCAATTTTACATTCTAACTTGGGAATTAAGAATCGCATTAACAAAGAATTCTGGATTTTTGATTTTGCTGTTGTATTTTTTATGACAGAAAGTCTGCACACATAAGCAATTTATGGGATCCTTTGCTGACATAAAGAACTCAGGGTCAATATTAAGGCAGTCACACACACACAGAGCTCTACGCGCCTTTGCTCAGGTGAGGAGCAGTCACACTGGATCAAGTGATTTGCTGACTGCACGGCATCCCATATTTTTTTTTCCATAATGAGACACATAAAGGCAACAGCACTATTTTGGACTTAACCCCTTTTTTCCTCTACTCTTTCAAACAAAACAAGATTTCTAAGTTAAGAAAGAACTCAATTTTACATTCTAACTTGGGAATTAAGAATCGCATTAACAAAGAATTCTGGATTTTTGATTTTGCTGTTGTATTTTTTATGACAGAAAGTCTGCACACATAAGCAATTTATGGGATCCTTTGCTGACATAAACCAGAAGAGAAAAAATTTATGCTACTTTAGGAAAGTGTAAGACAGACCACAGCCTGGATAAATGGTCAAAACTCCATCTCCACAACCTGCCCACCCCCTCGAGTGCTTTCCAATACGCTTCATTATTTTATGGCTATCACACAGCAGTCACGTCACACAGGTGGACATGAGCAGGACAGCGTCCCCACCAGCCAGGCCCTGCACAATGCATCACCTCCTACGGAGGCAGCGGTACGTGCTCTCACGATGGCTTTACACACTACTTCAGGGTGCCAGTCTACTTTCCACAGTAATTTTGAAAGCCAGTCTTCCCAAAGGCATGGCTTGCTCCCTCCCTGCCCCTTGCAGATCACACATACAAACATAAAAGAAGTATCCTCCTATGTCACACACAATGTATTAACATTGCAAAAAGGTCAAGCACTTGAGCATACCAAAATTAAAAAGCCTGTATTACAGACTTGTAAATCTAGCACCTGATCTCATACCATTTCTATCATCACACAGATAACTAAGTTGGCAAATTGTACCTGCCAATCTTTCATCGCGGTTCTTCAACACACTCTCTTTCCAATAAGGTGCACAGAATGAGGAAGTGCTTTTAAGCACAACAAAAAGGATACAAAAGAAATGAAGAAAAAACCCACAACCTAGCACTTGGGAATGCGTTTCCCTCTGGAATGGAGGATTCCAGCACCATCCATCACAGCAGGGTGGCCTTGCAGCTCTTGCCTTTGATTCCACAGCTCACAGGCTTTCCAGGAGATTCCAAAGAAAGGCTCTGACTTTCCATCCGAGGGCTTTGGACTGCCACCCTCAGTCACCCCTGTTGAAATCAATGGGGGAAAATACTGATGGGGTTACCAGGTGTCAGTAAACACTCTGATACTAATATCTGCATATTTTAGGAGCAACTGCCTCTTCCACCGCATACCCATGTGGCACATGAATATCACCAAATATTTCAGGCCATTATGGATTATGCTCAGTCAGTGTTTTCTGTAAAGCCAGTCTCAAGTCATTAATAGCTTGATAGAGAGGAAGACGAATTAAGGTATTGCATGGGAGACTATGCCAACAGTAGGTTACATGCTGTGTGTGTGGGATAGGGAGCTTCTATCCCACGAGAAATTTTAATATTTCAACACCTGCTTTCACCTAAGCGTGTCTTTATTGCTTAAGGCTTCTCACGATTGAACAGACTAGTTCAGCAAGGAAAGAAACTGCAGTGAAAATACACAACCCACACATTAATGCATGAGGAATAAAACACACGTTATCTCCAGAGGACACAGAAATTAAATCTGACCCAGAATAAGATATTTTCCCCAGCATAAGGAAATGCCAGAAAAGTCAAGCATTTTCTGCAGAAAGTTCCCATCTGCACACACTAGTTTCAAAAGAAGAAATATATATATATAAGTCATGTCTCCACATGCCATGCTTTCCATTTCGTGCCTCATCATGTGCCTTTTACCCATTTGCTGCCTTTAACTCATACACACATCTTTGCTAGGTCTGCAGGTAATGTTTCAGAACTCCAAGAGTAATGGAAAGTCAAGATCTTTTTAAAAACAGTTGAGTGAAACAGTTTCTTTCCCTCCCTGACCTTTCTAAGGGATAACAGCCCAGCCAGAACTCTCACATACACCGTTCATCACTACTTGTTTCTTTAACTTCCTTTACTGGGATCCAAAGACTGTAGGCATGTCAGACAAGGTTGTGTGTTGCCATTAGAAAAATTTTATACTTCAAGAGTTCAATTTTCCTCACAGGATATTGCTCCGATTTCTTCCCTTTTGACTTTGCTCCACCTGAAGCATATTCTGCAGTACACGAGAAGCTCATCTACGTACACAGTACATCCTGAATGCACACAATGTGGTCTGAGAAGGAAAGAACACACGACAGGTTATGGTTCCCTTGTCTGCACCAATTCCACTGCTTCTGTAATCACACAATAATCCTAAAGTGGTTCCGTTAAAAACAGAGCAGAGCAACTGGCAGCGGCAGGGTAGGAGTAACGTTTCAAGAGGTACTTTTGAATTTTTTGAAGCCACATCACCTTGCACAGGTGATTGAGTGCAGTTACAAAACCAGCCAGATCAGCAGAATTCAGGAGGTGGTAAAAATGTATCAGGAACTTCTGAAACCAGCTGTGCTGTTTGGTAATGTAGAGCCACACCTTTGCTCTGTTCCCAGATTTAGTTTCATGACACAATGCTGGTCAGGATGGAGTTTGCTACCCCACCAACGAAGGCCACCTTCCCCCATTCTCACCTCCCCAACATTCACTTCTGACATTTGCACCTGTTTACTCCCTAACTGGATATTTCAACAAAAGAGCAGAAAAAGGGGCTCAGCAAAGAAAAGTGAACATTTGTTTGATTGTTGGCTGGATTAAGAGGAGGGTGGGACAAACAAAGCCAGCAGAAAGGAAGCAGCAGCCCAGAGGAATGCAGGTGAGCAGGGCTGCTGCTCCTCCTGGCAGCTGGAGCTGTTGGGTGGTTCCCTCAGGGCTCCCCTTGGGAGTTAATGTGCAGCTACAATAATGCAAACAGTTCTACACAGTTTTGTGGTAACAGGAACACTCTATCCAATAATTACTGAACATCAGCATCTTACTGGGATCACAGCTGCAGCACAGTTCCCATGCAGTAAAACTTTTCTGTACAGACTGCCAGGAAAACGCTGGTACTCTGAGGACCAGGCACTGGACCCACAGGCAACCGCTCTGCTGGACCCCAGACCCTGCATGACAGCACATCTCATACACCTGTGACAGGGCAAGACGAGAGTGTTTCAGAAGAGACCAGGTACAGACAACATTGGAGGGCTTCGCCAGTCACATGCTATTCCTGACCTGAGGCACCAGTTTGCAGAACAAAGATACGAGTTGTCAAAAGTTCCATTTAGGTTTCTGTAATGTATAACAATTTCACACTTAGCTTTTAAGTGAAATTAAATCTAATGCATTTTACACTGAACACTGTCTTGAAACTGTCTCAAGGTTTACATTCACAGAATCATGGAATCATTTGGTTGGAAGAGACATTTGAGGCCAATCATTCACCCTGCACTGCCAGGGTCCCTAACCATGTCCCTCAGAGCCACATCTTCATGGCTTTTAAACACTTCCAGGGATGGGGACTCCACCACCTCCCCAGGCAGACTGTTCCAATGCTTTACAACCCTCCCCGTAAATAACTTTTTTCTGATATCCAACCTAAATCTCCCCTGATGCAACTTGAGGTCATTTCCTCTCATCCTGTCACTTGTTACCTAGGAGAAGAGACTGACCCCCACCTTGCTACAACCCTCCTTTCAGGTAGTTGAGGAGAGTGATGAGGTCTCCCCTCAGCTTCCTTTTCTTCAGACTAAACAACCCCAGTTCCCTCAGCTGCTCCTCACAGGACTTGTACTCTAAGACCCTTCACGAGCTTCATTGTTTAGTACAGGGGGACAATCACTTCCCTGCTCCCGCTGGCCACACTACTTCTGATACAAGCCAGGATGCCATTGGCTGCCTTGGCCACCTGGGCACAGGGCTGGCTCATCTTCA
This sequence comes from Buceros rhinoceros silvestris, assembly GCF_000710305.1. NCBI lineage: Eukaryota > Metazoa > Chordata > Aves > Bucerotiformes > Bucerotidae > Buceros > Buceros rhinoceros. The sequence goes on from NW_010414414.1 coordinate 81,230, forward strand.
ATCGGCTGTCAACCAGCACCTCCAGGACCCTTTCCACCAGGCAGCTTTCCAGCCACTCTTCTGCCAGCCTGCGGTGTTGCCAGGGGTGATCCGGCACTTGGCCTTGTTGAACCTCATATAAATGGCCTTGGCCCATCAATCCAGCCTGTCCAGATCCCTCTGCAGAGCCTCCTGACCTTCAAGCAGATCAACACACCTGCCTAACTTGGAGCAACCTGCAAACTTTGAGGGTGCACTCAATCCCCTCATCCAGATCATTGATAAAGACGTTAAAGAGGAGAGGCCCCAATACTGAGCCCTGGGGGGCACGACTTGTGATCAAACACTAACTAGATTTGACTCCATTCCCCACCACTCTCTGGGTTTGGCCGTCCATATCAATTACACACTGAACAAGTATAACTGCAATGCAGTATAAAAAAACAACTTAGAGATTGTTTGGTTTGGCACTTAACCTCCTCACAGTAGTATCTTAAAATTAAGTCACTAAAATCCCCCTATTTGATATTAGAATTGTGTATAATATTTTGCAGACCAACATTCCCAATTCAGAATCATCAGGAAAAATTTGTTTTCATATAAAATATATAAAAATATAAAAATTT
>NW_010414415.1:0-41309 GCF_000710305.1 Buceros rhinoceros silvestris
AGAATTGCCGCTATGTGACTGAGCTGTTCATCCGCATTTCTTTTGGCTGTAGAGGGGAGGGAGAGCTGGAGAAACCTCTGCCCCGACCCAGGCAGGACCATTCCTGTGTTCCTCAGCTGCATTCTCAGCGCGTTCAGCCCACAGCTCCAGGGGTTTGTTAACAAACAATCGAAGGCTGGAAACAAGACAGGAATCCTGTGCCTCGGAGTCAGGCCACATCCCAGACTTGCTGCTTTCTGGATGCTGTTCAGGAAAAGCCAGCAGCCCTGTCCCGCTCTCATTCTTCCCTAAGGAAGCCACAGGGTTCTGTTGTAAGGGGACAGGATTGAGCTCCAGAAGATTCTCCCTGGTGCTGGACAAGCAGCAGTAAAACGAACTGGCAAACCAAACGCCGTCCCCTGTGCAGAAGCGGGCTCGTGTCTAACCAGCACTCAAGTTTTCAGATACAAATCGCTGATTGAGTTGGACAAAAGTCATGGCAATAAATGTTTCTTTCTAACTTCACCCTACAAAAATATCTTTGAATAATAGGATTGCGCTTTCCCAAAAATATTCTTTATTGATTTACAGCAGTATCACATTAAAGCCCAGCGTTAGAGTTCCCTCATTAATGAAATGAGACACGAAAGTCTTGTTGTATTAGCGATTTCACAGAGTAACTCAGTAAGTTATTTTTAATATTCTCATGGAGGCATGCCAGAAGGATAATATTTTTGTATTCTATAGCAGAGAAATATACTTCGAGACAGTTTTGACTGACTTTAAAGTGTGCTCGAATGCCCAGGCATGTTTTCCATCCTACACAGCGACCGAGGAGAGTGGAGCCGTACTGTTAGCGCAGAGCGAAACCCTGATGGAATGAGATCCCGGTTGCCATAGTGCCCACAGTGTTTCCCACACACAGTACCAGGGGAGGCTGCACGTAAAGGACAGTCGCTCCCTGCTCGTTGAAGGCAGGGGGATGAATCACTGCTGTGGCACTTCCGAATCAGGAATGCTGCTTTTTATCCAGCTACAGGTAACCGAGAAAACACTCCATCCTCTTTCTGCCACTGCCATAGAGATGGGAATCCTGTCCCCTTGCCTGCTCCCTGGTCGGCACTCACTGCATCGTTTCCAGTGCATTGGAAATCCAATCCCTATCCAATCTCTCTCCACTCTTGGTATTGCATCTCAGGAAGAGGGAGTGCCAAAACCTCGCTGTCCTGTCCTGCAAAGCAACCGCTTCCAGCAGCCTGTCACCCGTGGCTGGACCAAAGGGCAGGTGCGATCTCAACTTCCTTTCTGCTGTGCTGCGGCTGTTCCTCCTCACATGATGCCTGTTCCAGACAGCCCAAAGGGCTGCAAAGGGCTATTTCAGGCCTAACGAGGGGCTCTTATCAACTTTCAGGCTCATTTTCAGTGGAGCAAATCTCTACCAGTGAACAGGATCGCCACACGTGCCAGGGGCTGCCTGGAGTTTTTAAGGCAGATTGACATTTAACCCCCTGGTTCAGTGCTAATACAGACAGTCTCCTTCACGGGACCTCCAGGTGAGCAGCAAAGCTGTTGATCATTCCCACTGAGAGTCCAAGGCTGTGGAGAGCTGAGTGGAGCAGGTACCTATCAGCGAGGTGGTTTAATGCTACCAGGTGCGCATTTGGATGGCAGCAGCTCATGCCTGGACAAACTGCACCGAGTCACAGAATCACACAATGGCTTCAGTTTGAAAAGACCTTTAAGGTCATCAAATTCAATGGTTCCCCCTGCACTGCCAGGTCCCCACTGACCCCTGTCCCTCAGCAGCACCTCCACACACCTGTGAAACCCCTCCAGGACTGGGAACTCCACCACTGCCCTAAAGACCTTTAAGGTCATCAAATTCAATGGTTCCCCCTGCACTGCCAGGTCCCCACTGACCCCTGTCCCTCAGCAGCACCTCCACACACCTGGGAAACCCCTCCAGGGATGGGGACTCCACCACTGCCCTGGGCAGCCTGCACCAGGCCTGGACAACCCCAGCGGGGAAGAAATTGTTCCTCAGGGACAACCTCAACCTCCCCTGGTGCAACTTGAGGCCGGTTCCTCTTGTACTGTTGCTTGTTCTTGGGGAGAAGAGACCGACTCCCCCTCCTCTCTCCAACTTCTTGTCAGGGAGTTGACAAGAGTGATGAGGTCACCCCTGAGCCTCCTTTTCTCCAGACTAAACAGCCCCAGTTCCTGCTCATCATAAGACTTGTTCTCTAGACCCTTCACCAGCTTCGTTGCCCTTCTTTGGACACACTCTAGTGCGTGCAGAAGGATATACAATGCAGATGGGCAGATCCTGTGTCATCCCTTCTGTAGTTTCAACAGAAATATCCAAGGGCTCGTAAAATATCTCACCTTTTCCGTATCGCTGCTCCCTTTTGATCCCTTTCCCTGCTGGAAAGGGTCAGTGTCTAGAAAGAAGCACCCATCTTTGGTGTCTGAGGCTGGCAGAGCAGGTTCCAAGAGATGCCCAACCATTGGATAATGACACACATTGGGGTCTGTAGGAAACAGGTGACCTGCGTGGCTCTCTCGAATCATGCCCACAGACCTTTATGCCCCACAAATACTGCAAAGTAAGATATACTTTGCCGAGGCCTCAAGTAGCCAGGCTGCATTTGCAGGTTCTGGAAGCCAACTTAATGCTCACTCTCAGAAGTTCTTATTTTGAGCAGTGACTAGGCCAGCACAGCAGACAGGGTATGTTTGCATCTGAGAAGCCTCCAGTCATCATCACACTCACATATGTTCATCCCGGACTGGTGTCAGACCTGTCAGGCATTTTAGCTGAGCTTGAACACCACATTTTGGGATGATGCAGAACCCTTCTGGGCTGTACCTGCCTGTGGGAACTTCTCAGCAGGACTGAAGGCATTTTAAGTCTGAAAAGAGTCTCTTGACAGCACTCTCCTCTGCTTCCAAATGGGCCTCAATTGCAAACAGATGGTCATAATTTTGAAACCCCTAGAACCACAGGAGGAGATTGCAGAATGCTTGAAAGCACCTTCAGGAATCTCTGGCAAGATCTCCAATGCGACAATGATGTTTATGGACTTCATGCACCCATCAGGGAGGGATCTGTCATGTTTACGTTAATGATATGATTCCTCTTGTCTTACTAACATCTTTGCTAGTAACCACGTTCTTTCTGAGCACTGCCTTGGCTGTTTGCAAATGATTCCTGAGTACAGAACGTGCAGTGCTTCTCCTGCTGGCTTCACATTAGTCTCTCCTGTAACCGATTTGGACAACAGTACTGTAACAAATCCACAGCCACCTTGGTCTCCATGCCTGTCACTACGCAGCAAACCATGGCTGCTCATAGCTGCAGGCGACAGCAGCTCTGGCAGTCTGATGGTCCTGCTGCTCAGGCAGTGCTCCTCCAGTTGAGACCAGCCTGGAGCCTGTTCCAGGCTTGCTCTGTGGTTCTCCAAGACTTCCTGCTCCCAGTTCCCTCACAAACATAGAATCTCGCTGCTTGGTCTTTATGGGCATGCTAAAGCTTTGGCCAGGCTCCTGATGCCATCTCACAATTAACAGTGCCTGCGTGTCTTGGGTCTTCTTTTCCTCTTTAATTCCCCAGGCAGCTGGAAGCTGAGCTTCCCTGGGAGCAGCGCTGCCCAATGTTTACTGCCACATTTCCGAACAGTCTTTTGCATCCTGACCAGTTCAGCCTCGGCTAAACCATGTACCACTGAGGACAATGTCTATTGTCCTGTGTGCTGCTGGCTGGCCAGAGGAACGCTTCACATCTGAAATGAGCATTGTGGGACTGTGGTTTGGGGAGAAGTACCCATAAAAGGAACAAAACGAAGTTCATTACCCCAAGCTGATGAGCATTTAACGTTCACTGCAGTGTGTGCCACAGCCCTGACATTCATCTGCAACTCCAGCCCCTGCAGCTCTAGAGGTGCTCCTGACCTCCAGAAGGTTTAACAGGTGCTTGGAAGCACCACAACCAGCCCTGCAGCATCAGGAAGATGGGGACAGTGAACACAGCAATGATGGGAGAGCCTGGCTTTGTGTTCGCAGGTGCTAGTGCCACCTGGTCAGCATGGAACTACAGCCATGGTCGTGATGGTGGTTAGCCACGAGATTTATCTTTCAGCTAGTTCTAACATGAGACAGGAATTGTCAGCCTGCGAAGGGCTCAGCCAGGCTCCCCTGCCCTGAGCTGGCTGTTGGTGTTCAATAAGCTCTTCCAGGGGAAGAAGTTTCAATCTCAGTGGGTTTTATTAGCATCCCTCCTTCCCTGTCCATGTAGTTCATCTTCCCATGCATGTCCTCACCTGGAAAGCCCAGAAGCTCTCCAACTGGTGTGATGGACATCAGGTACACAGAGCTGAGCCCCTCCCTGGGAGCTCACAGCCTGGACAGGTCATTCCCCATTGCAGGAGAAGCTTGTTAGCCTTCACCCGGGCAAAACACATGCAAAACAAAAACCCAGCTGCTATCCTACCCAGCCTGGAGAGATTCATGAGCCCTAATCCTGAAGATGTGAAACTCAGCAGAACTACAAGGTCCATGATCATAAAGCCCATCCATCTCTGGAGCCTTCCAAGGGCTGACATTGTAGAAACAGAGCACTGAATGTTGAACCCAGGACTGATGTCAGTTTATTTGCAAATCTCCAGGTTCTTCACCTTCAGCTGTGATGTGTGTGACAGGACCCTGGTCACCCAGCCTTAAAAAAGAACTCACTGCAGTGATTTCCATCACTTACTGCGAAAATCAAAAACACGGTCCAGTGAAATAAAGTACCAGCAACACAACACAACTGGGCGCAAGACCCCAACTATCAAAACATTCCCGTCCTGCAGGAGAACTCAGTGGGATAGTGTGGGAGCCTCTGTCAGGAAGGAGGCTTTGTAAAGTGGAAACCTCAGCAATGGAGGAAGGAAAGTACAGGTCCTACCCGAGTCCCATGGGCCCAGGAAAGCCCAGTGAAGAGGTATCCACAAGGATCTCCTGTGTCTCCACTTCACAGTCTCCAGCACTGTCTGCCTCTGAACAGCAGGACTTTGGAGGATGGGGAACAAATACCAGGCAGCAGAGGTATCCCGTATCTTCTGGGAGATGTAGCGAGGAAGGAACAATGGGTGCAGAGACCCAGGTCTGCAGCAGTAGCTATGGAAAGACTTTACTGCTGATCAGCAGCCTCAGAAGGAACAGCCCTCTTCCTGCAGCGTTCTCTATAGCCAAGCCAGAAACAGGCTGCTCTGGCCCTAAATATATACATATATAATGAAGACACAGCTGTGGATTTCCTCTCTTCTCATTTTAAGATATATGAGCTGGTTTGCACAACTCCAGTATGAAGCAGCTTTTCCCCTCCATGGAGCTGTTCTCCAAACACCACCCCAGAGAACTACTGGGAAGCAGCCACAGTGCTAAACATCTGCACAAAAGTATTGTGCCAGATGTTACCAGAAGATGATGCAGCACTGGGTCTGGAGATGGGTTCCTGGAAGTGCCACCCCTTCAAGCCTGCTGAGAACCAGCCCTGAGGAGGCAGGATCTACAACAAACAGGAGAACAGAGCACAGGGACTACACTTGCAGCCTGTCTGTCCCCCTTCTTGTCGCACATGGGAAGCCTCTGGTCTGAGTCCACCCACCCTTCCCACAGCAGGGGCCGGTCCCAGGCGTTTCACCCTGGGCTGCCTCTGCTGAGGACAGTTTCCACGAAGTTAGTTAAAAAAAGAGCTTGCTCTGCGCCGTGGAGAATGTCATGAGGATTACGTGGTGCCGCATGGTTTCTGCGCTGCTCCTCTGTAAATTGTGCGGAGGTCAGAGGCCTCTGAGTGAAGGCCTGCGGGGTTCACACATGCACACGTGCACGTCCACGCTCACACACACTTGCGCACGCAGACACGCAGATACAACTTACGCACTTGCTTTCCTTGTTGCCTCTTAATTCAAAAAGTCATTCAGAGTGAAAACATGTTTCCTCCTTGTGAATGGACAAATCTAACACAGATGGTGCTTTAACTGGAAACATCTTTTGTTCCAGTATGTTCACATACTCATTCTGCTCGAGGACAGCAGGCGCCATTTACGACCATCTCTCCAATGCTCCTGTTCTTTACAACTTGGAGACGTTCTACTAAAAGCTGTAAGAATCTCCCCCTCCTGCCAAAGCACAGGTGTAAAGGCTATCGGCCTCAGCAGAGGCATCAGTTAGAACTCGCTGACTTGGAGCCAGGCCATCTGTGTTTGATGGCAATGATGTCAACAGCACTTTGTGTCTCCTGTGGCAGCCTTCCGTGGCTCCTTTGGGCTTGCTGCTCACCAGCACTGAAGCAATAGAGTGCGAAGCAGGGGCCAGAGAAGCTTTCCCAGATGTTTCTGCATAAACGTCTAATTTCCTCTTACATAAGAATGGATCTTTTGGAAAGAACCAGTGTGTCCCAGCTGAAAGACTGGAAGTGCTGGAGGTTGCAGCAAGGCCCTAGGTAAGCTGGTCTAACAGGCAAATTACCCTGAAGAACTGTTCAAGCCTCACTTCTTGCTCTGTTTTTTTCTCAGCCAGCTTACCCAGGGACTCGCTGCAATGGGGGCCTTTCCCCGTCATTCCCTGCTGGGTTCTCCACGTGGGTACCATGTGCTTGCTCATTAGGATGTGGATATTCCCACTGCCCCCCAAAATACCTAATTCTTTCCAGAATCCTGCTGATCTTTGGTGTCAGAGAACTCAATATGCTACTGAGTCCCGTAGGTTAAACTCACACAGAGCAAACACAGTGGTGTTCTTGCAAGAGGAAGTTTTGTTTTTATGATTTCAGGTTGTGTACCACAGATCACAGTTCCAATGACGGGTTTCCTGCGTTCAGGTGTCATTCACACGCCATTCATCAGGCTCGATCATCAGTTAAGAGATGTGTCCTGAATTGAACTTTGCCCTTGACTCACAAACTCTCAAAAGGAGCTACAGAGGAGAGGGAGATGCTAAGTGCAACCTGACTGCAGGTGCCTGGAGCAACGGCCTCAGGAATGTGTGAGTCACGAAAGCAACACAGAAACAACCACAAACGTAAACGAGGTGAAACACTAATGAAAAGTGTGCACAGAGGCATCAGTGCTCTTTCCACAGGGCAGGAGGGAGAGGAGTTATAATCCCTGACACACTCTGGTTATTTAACCATAGGCAGAGCCCAGACACCGAGCACTGCGGCTGGAATAACAGCGGAGGGAGGAGACCTGGTCTCCTGGGACGTCAGTCCTGCCGAGTGCTGAGCAATGGTCCTGACCAGTGGGGCGCTTGGCCCCACCCCAAGAAGGGACTCACTGAAGATAACGGTGCCTCAGAACTACCGGGCTTTGCAGTGCCCAGGCTGCGATAAGCAGCAGGATGGGGTCCCCTGTGCAAGTGTGGCAGGACCCAGCTCAGAGCACATGGAGCTGGAACAAGGAGAATCACAAAAAACGGCTGTTCCCATTTCTGTTTGATTTCCAAAAGAGGAAGCAAAGCATCAGCTTTGGGTCATACAGAGATTGAAATTGTTCTTAGGAACATCTCAAGAGGTACCTGAAAAAGCAATGGGAGTGACTCACACATATCTTCCCCTCCCACTGCGAGAGGGAGAGAAGGTGATTGCACAGCGTTGGGCATAGCCTTGTTTCTGGGTAGAGACCAGGCAGCTGGGCAGGGACACCATGGGACTGAGAGCAGGGCTAGCCAAGGGACGGGGCAGAGGGGAACTGACCCCAGCCTCCCAGCCACCATCCTCACCCTGCAGGTGATGTTCCCTTCAGCAGAGAAGGGAACCCGCCTGGGGAGCACAGCCAGGGCTCCACATGTTCAGTGGGTTTTTGTGATAGAAGGCGAACTTCGGACTTGACACAAGAGAAAATGAGACTCAAGGTGACTCTCAGGCTACCAAGCAGGTGGCTGCAGGAGGCAAAGACCGATATGCCTGCGAGATGAGTTCTCTGCAGCGTGGGTCATCTCTATCTGAACACATTCCGGTGTGTTAGAAACTGGGAGAAAACAGTCCTGCAGTGTAGCCCCCTCTCAACAAGCCAGTTCCTTTATCCTGCAGACTGCAGCTAGCAAGGGCCAGGAGCCAAGAGCAACGCTGATCATGAGGTGTCAGGAAATGTTTGCCATGACTTTATCCTTAAAATAACCCCTGTAGAATTTTTGCTCAGCAAAGAAAGGTCCTGCCCAACCTCTCGGTGCACAAAGCACCGTGAACCCCCAAGGAGGAGTGATGGGTCATTCGATGAACTCCTGTTACAATGATAACTAATCTCCAGCCAGCCAGCAGGGAATGGAGTGGGACCACGGCTGCCTGGGTCCAAGGCAGTGTTTTCATCCTCTGCCGCCACCACTTTGATCGCTCGCCGGACCGAGCTTGTGAGAGGTTTGAAAGATGCAGGCAAGGGGGTTGTCCCCGAACTGTCTTAAAGAAAAAAATAGGTCTTAGGAAACAAATGACCCTCCCAGTGCCTTAATGGAAAAGTGATGAGTATGGTGCTAGTGCAAAGGAGACACAACCCCGAGTTCTGTTATGGAAATCTTGTTCTGTGACAAATATGTTATGAATGACTTATCTTGAATTCACGCCAGCGTGTAGGTGCTGCTATCACAACATGCGATGACTTCAACTCACTGCGAACGTTCTTGCGATAAATCATGGAAAACCTTGCCGGTGCTATCTTTAGTCACTGCAGTGTTTCGCTCTCACAAGTCACTCACAGCTCTAAAAATACAGTTTATATCATTGGATTCCTGGAATTCTTTTAGTTCTTACATTCTGATTTAAGTGGCATTAAAGCTGGGCTGCACGGTTCAAGGCTGCAGGCGGATATTTCATTGTGGATTAGATAACACCTGGGTTCAATACAGTGTTCGCAATATTTATTTGGTTTGGATCCAAAATGTAATTTGGGAAATCTTCCTGCAGATACACCTCTTACCTGGCTGTGTGGGACAAGGGCTAGATTTTGTTTGGGACTAGATAGTAATTTAATAACCATTCCAATATAGATTTAAATGAAAACACATGCTCGTCACAGGAACCGAACAGAGACTCTGTGGGGTTTTCTCCCCCAAATCTGTAGGTACTTTGCCTCTTCTGGCCTTTGCACTGTGAGGTTGTGATGGCTTCTAAGTCACATATATCTCTTTTTTTTTGGTTCCACCTCCGTGTCTTTCATAGTAGTTATTGATTCAGAAACACCAAGAGCAAGAAAGTCTTGACCTCCCACCAGCCTTTCTGGATTTGATTACCGGTTCACCAATGGCTGATAGTTTGAGCAGAATTTAATGCTTTCTAATTTTCCTTGATAGGGCCTATGAAGCACGTTACTTTTTTTTTATCCCAACTGGCAGCTCAACAAAGCCCAGCAATATAAAGCTCCATTTGTGTAATAAACTGATGTACGATCTACTACTTATGAGCACGGGCCCTGAAAATGTGCAACCTTTCTGCACATTACCTTAAACACAAACCAGATGGGCACCGGAAAATCCTCTCCTTTGTTGCAGAGGGCTAAAGGAGCTGGTGGTCAGAAGGTCTGTTTCACTACACAAATAAACAGAAGAGTTTGACTACACTGTTTTCCAAAATCAGCAACGGGAAACCTATGGGGAAACGTTCTGAGCAGTCGGCAAACAAGCTGCTGAGCCGGGGTAGGTACAAGGGGAACTCTTCAGCTCTCCTGTCTGCGGTACCCAGCCAGTGGCCTCTGGCCACATGCCTACGGTCTAGGTACATCACCTGCACTGGGAGCACTGACACCTGAACTGGGAGACATGTATGTGGAGACAAATGTTACTCATTTGTCTCTTTTGAAAGCCTTCCTCACGAATCTCTTCTCTGAAGGGTGCCTTGGTCAGAGCCAGCCATCTAAACTCCAGTAGTCACTGGAGAAAAATGGGCTCCTTCAGAAGGGATCAAGCCCACCCTGAGCAGAGTTCCTGAGGCAGAAAAACCTCATCAGATCAGACGGGACATCTCACACTTAGAATGCTTGAAATACACCTCACTTTTGGAGTCCTGGGGCAGGGAACAATAGCTGAACAATAGCTTTAAGCCAGGGACTTTGCTGTCTCTGGACTCTACCAGAGGATGCCTAACATCGCACACAATGCACACGTACTGAAACAGTCCTGGAGATGCTGCTTGATGGTAAGTAGCTCCTGCAAGTCCTCTGGCCCCTTTTTCTTGTGATTATAAGTGTTATCAAGAAATTCTTTCTGAAATACACCTGGCCAAACCATCCCTGGGAGTCATGCATGGCCAAAGTCATCCACAGTGCCCACATCCTCACCTCTCTCGCCACCGCTGGAGAGGTGTGCAGGGGAACCACTGTCTTCAACATGTCAGGAATGAGCAGGGTAAAGGCAGTGTTGATGCAATCCAGAGAAGACAAGAAAAATTTTGTACAGCTGTTCCCATGGCACAGCTGCCACAGACAAAGTACAGGTGTGTAGCATGATGGGACAGGGTGGGATGGGGATGAAACTGTTACTAGGTGAAGAAAATCATCGTAGCAGTATTGATGCTTCAGATTGCAACCACTGGCCTTGGTGTCAACATCTGAGAGGGTTTCATGTGGGCCTGGGAGGGAAAAACAGCTTATGGATCCTAGGGATGCTTAAGGTGTTGTCAGGAGCTGCTATCCAACCACAGGCAGCTCCGTTTATTACTCAGACACAAGGTGTTAAAGAGAGCCTGTTTGTTTCCCTTGGCCCAGTAATTAGGACCCATGTGGAGGGAATTGCCCTGCCAACCCCTCTGTGAGCTCGAACTGGGGGTCAGAGAACACTGAGCCTGTGGATGACTGAGCTTGTGAGGGATGCGTCTACTAAGCCTCTGGATCAGGGCGTGATGACCTTCGCTACCTGCACAATGGGACTCTGGTTATGCAATGCAGATGTTGTCCCTCATCATTCCCAGGCTGAAGGCTCCAGCACCCCATGGAGGTGGCTGCTGGTGACCCTAGTGTCCTTCAGGGGCCCATGTGCCACTGCATCATGAATTATCTTACTGCTTTTTATACCTGCCTTTGCGTGCAACAAAACCAACTCTGGGAGGAATAGAGGTGTGGGCAGAGCACCGTGTGTCCTCATTCTGATGCCATGTGTAGACCTGGTGACTCAACAGTTTCACTGGACAGGTGAAATGATCTGGGTAGAGCATTGGTTGAGAAGTTCAAGTCACCATGTTGAGCTCTAGGTGCCTGTTTCTGGCAAGACAGAAGTGCAAGTGCCCGTGGATCAAGCACCCAGCTGACGTGCGTGCGCAGTGAGCAGGGTGGGTGGTCTAGGCAGCTCACATCTCTAAACTCAACATCACTAGTGACTTTAGGAAGACCCACAGCTGTGTGTGCCTCAGGCTATTCCAAGACAACAGTTCACAGCTCTGCTCGGTTGAGGCCAGCAGAACTTAGGAGAAGAAGATGTCACTGAGCACATGAACACCATGGGCAGTGGAACTGGACACAGACATGGTAAAAGGGCAGCAGGACCTCCCAGGGTGAGGAAAGGGCCCGGGATTGCGGGTACAGCTGGTGAAGTAGAAGTCAGGATCCCTGCTTGTTGTAGAGGTAACAGTCTCCATTTTCCTAGATATATGATCCAGTCCTGGGGTTTTGTAGGTCCTGTCAAATGGGCTTTCTGCTTGCTCAAAGGGGATTTATTTTTACAAATTTAAATGAAATCCCCTTAGTCGGTTTTGAGTAATACTAGAGTTAAAAAGACTGTTTTCTTATTTAAAAATATTCTAGCTAGACTTTTTATTGAATCAAAGTTAAGTCAGATACAGACGGCAGTTTGGAAGTTCAGACATGGGCAGAAGCGAGTCTTCTCTGAGGAGCTGTGCCCTTGACAGACAGGTGTCTGTCCAGCACCCACCGAGCCACTACAGGTCACCAGCCCATGGCAGGAAAAAGCATGGAGTAGGGGGCAGATCCTGTCTGGCTGAGGGGTGCACATCCTGTACCTTCAGCAGATGGGATGCAACAAGGCAGCAGGAGGAGGTGGGGGTCGCACACCTTGCACTTGCCTCTCCTTACATGCCCTGGCAGATCCCTAAAGACAATAGATGGGAATTTCATCCCTTTCACCCAACTCATTCCCAGGCATTGTCTCCTTCAGCAGCGTACTCTTGGATGGTGGGTCCCTGCTCCCTCCTGCTGCTCTCCCCCACCTATTTGTGGGGTGAGGGTGGGAGTGGTGAATACACCCGTTTGGGAGCCCTTCATGGGGGTGAGATATGAGGAGACACTGACATCTTGCTTTTTCCCCTTGGCAATACCAACTAGTGACCCTCCACCTGGCGGGGGCGGGACAGGGTAGCAGGTCTCTTCTCTGACAACCCAGCAAATGGCACTGAGTGGGACAGGGAGGCTCTGCCCTTGGCAGGGACAAACCTGCTTCAGGGCTCTGTGGTGACTTGCAGGGTAAGGGGTGGTGGCTGCTGTGTACTGCCGTGGAGGGCAGTCTGTGGGGCCAGGGGATGTCCCCCTCCCTCTTCATTGCCTGGCCGGGAGCTTGTCAGACTGCTCTGCCAGCCCTGCGGGAGCTGTCACACCAGAGAACATGACATCAAAGGCAGGCTCAGGTGCCACACGATATACATGACACATGGTGAGCCTGCCAGCTCCCAAGACGATGTGAGATGAAGGGAGCCGGCTGTTCCCAAACTGGGACGGCAGGAAAAGAAGAGCCCCTGTGCTGTCTAAATGTGTGAAAGAAAAGGGAAAGCGGCAAAAGGAGGAGAGCAAAGGCCTGGAGGGATGCCCAGACTGTGGGGGGCTCTTCCCACTAAGACACTCTGCAAACAGCCCGGCGTAGAGGGGCTGTAGGGGTGGAGCCATGGCCCGGTGGGCCACCAAGCCGACAGACCCAGGAGTGCACGGACCTGTGACACAGGCCCAGCTGCAAGGCAGATGCTCACAGTGTCTGGGGCTCAGTGCCACCAGTATCTGCGTGTCTGCTGGTCACACTGGCAGGCAGCTTTTGCCTATGGACACCCAGAGCTGTTTCTTTCCTTGCCTTCCCATAACAAAAATCATGTGGGAACATGGATGAAAGAATAAGAATGTAAAAGATACAGAGTAAATGTGATTTTTTTGACATCAAATAGTCTGCCCCTCCACAAATCCGTGTCGCCTTTCCCGTTGTTATCATATGTTCTCAGGTATATTTCGAAATCTGGGACTGCAGAAAAGAAGTGCCCTCGCTGGTGTGGCTTAGTCTGACTACGGGCAGACCCCGGGCTGTTGTTACTCCAGTCTGACACCAGTACATTGCCATGATGACATCATTTGGATTACTTCTGATTTATAGTGATTGAGAAAAATTGGGTCCTGTACAATAATGCAAACAATTAAAGACGCAAAGCAAAAATGGTGCCTTCGAGCTGCGCGTCCACATCACACGATAGTTTGAGGACTTTGTTGAAAGCCTTAGAGTGCACAGAAGGGATTTTTTTCATTTCGTATATTACACAGTTGCCTGAAAGAAACGGCAAACAACTCCTCAGCCTGAGCAAGCTTCGCGCAGGCTGAATTGTGGGGTCCTCCATCCATTAGCTTTCGACCAACAGATCTCCAGTGAAAGTCAGACCAGTATCTGCCAGCAGGACGAGTTGCTGGACCCACAACCAAGGAAACACAAACAAGCCTCACAGAGACCTGGGCCAGCTTCTGCTCGCTGTGACATTGATCTGAAGTAATTTTGCTGAAGACAAGGTTATCTGAGGCACCCAGTGCTCTGAGCGCAGAACCGTCTATCAAATACCTTTTCTGTTTCTTCTCCACTGAACAACTTCACCCTAATTCCCCAGCAGATCCCGTTACTACAGGCAGAACACCAGCCTCTTCCTAAGACCTTGAATCGCTACATTTCAGCCAAAGTCATAGCAAACAGTTGGATCACAAAGAACATGGTAACTGCCTCAAATCTGACAACAGCATTTAGGGCTGACCTGGAAATACAGAGCTGAGGAGCCGCTTCTATTAAATCTTAAAATATTGCATTCAGAAACTCCCTCAAAAGCATCACTCAGAAAAATGATGATGAGTCGCAAACCCAGCATGTGCGAGAGTTGCTAAACCGGCATTTATCCAGTCTTACCTCCCCTCTCTTGACAATGTTGGGCAAGGAACTCACCGTTCTTCCGCTCCGCAAAGGGTGGTGGCTGGAGCTTGGAGCCATCTCTCACTCCGCTGCCAGCCTTTTCTTTGGGTGCCTTTTCTTCTTCATTGCCACTTGGGGCACTTTTGTGGTCCAAGCAATCCTGTTTGATCACACCATTCATCACCGTGACTGAAGGGACTGGTCCAGATTCTGGCTGTTCCACTTTGGGTGATCAAATAGAGAAGCAGACACCACAGTGACCTCTGGAAGAGAAGAGGAGCAGGTAAGGACAAAGTCTCCAACCAACCTATGGAACAATGAGCAACGACTGGCATTTGAGAAACAATCAGACCACAGGCAATTAGTTGCTCCATCTGTTCTCCTGCATTAGACACATTGCAGGAGAAGTCTCTAAGGTTCCCTATTGCCTGCTTGATTCTCTTGTCCTTGTCTGCTGGGTCTGCAGCCTTGGCTGCTTCACTGGAAGGATTTTCACCCAGAAGCACAGAGTATTTGCAGAAAGCCAGGGGTGTTACAAAAAAAGAGAGTCATGGGGCTCCCACACAAGAGAGCTCTTGAACTATCGGAAGTATGGAACAGATCTACAAATAAGAAGACTTCAGTTACATAAGGCTCCAGTTTGCTGGGAAAACCGGGTGACAGGAACAATTCCACACAACACAGAGCAGACAGCAAACAACCAAACACCAGCCAGCTTTTACAGCAGAAGGTGTACAAACACCCTGCAGAGTTAAACACGCCTGAGAAAACTATTATTTGACACCAAAGTTGTGATGAGCATGTGGCTGAGTTATTTATGAAGAAACCAACCACATCAGGTAAAAAATTTTGAGATGTTTTGAAGGATGGGAGGAGTTGTTTGTTTGTTTACCACATTTTCCTACTCCAAAGTTTATGTGGGGTTTGTGGTCAAAATCCATCAGGAAAACTCTCAGGAGATTCTGCAAGTTCAAGTTGTGCTCCTACAAACTTCCGGGCAAGGAGGTGCTTCCCTTGATGACACTCATGTCTCACCAGAAACAGGGAGGGGAAGGATTGAGCTCACGCCAGATGTTTTTGTGGGATGCAGGCACATTACCCAGGAGGAGCTGCTGGTACTAAGCTCAGCAGCAGAAAGCTGCAAGGACCATTTCAACAGAGCGTTGTCCAAAAAGCTCTCCAGATGCTGAGTGAAAGTGAATGCCTGTAAGAATCAGCACCAGCTCCTAATGAGTCCCATCAGGAAGGAGCTGAGGAGAGCTAAAAAAGGTCATTTGTGGAGAACAAAAATAGAAAAGTGCAAGATTGATTCAGTGATAAAATCTGATTTAATACAAAAAAGTTACCAATTTACTGTATAAGGAAGTAAGAATAGTGCAACGTGTACGATACCATCTCCTGCACGCTGCGTGGGCCAGCACTGCCTCACACCTTCTTCCGACCCCGTACCAGCAGGGATTTTGCCATCTGCTTTCTCATCCACCTCACTGTCTGCCCTCACCTGCCCCTGGTTACATCCCCCGAGCGTGTTCCACTGGCTGCAGGTTGGATACTGCATCCATCTGCGTTTCGCTGTGTTTTGTTGCTGGTGAATTCCACGGACAATGCCTCTGGCGTGGATGCACTGGCCAGGGAGGGGGTCCCAAAGGTGTCCGTGACCCTTATCACTTCACAGGTGGGACATAAATCTGTCCCCATGTACACCTCCTGGGACAGACAGTGTCCACTCTCAACTCGCTGTCTGGGCTCTGAAACAAAATGCAGACCCACTCTTGATCCAGACTCAGTTCTTACCTCCAGAATCACAGGGTCACAGAATTGTTCTGGTTGTAAAAGACCTTTAAGATAATAAAGTCCAACCATTCCCCCAGCACTGCCAGGTCACCGCTAAACCATGTCCCTCAGCACCACCTCAACATGTCTGTTAAAGCCCTCCAGGGAGGGGGACTCCATCACCTCTCTGGGCAGCCTGGTCACCCCAACAGGGAAGAATTAGTTCCTCAGGGCCAACCTCAACTCAAGGGTAGTGCAGCTTGAGGCCTGTTCCTCTCATCCTTGTTACTTGGGAGAAGAGACCGACCCCCACCTTGCTCCAACCTCCTGTCAGGAAGTTGTTGAGAGTGATGAGGTCACCACTAAGTCTCCTTGTCTCCAGACTAAATAACCCCAAGTCCCTCAGCCGCTCCTCATCAGACTTGTTCTCTAGACCCTGCACCAGCTTTGTTGTCCTTCTCTGGACATGCTCCAGCACCTCAACGTCCTTCTTGTAGTGACCCTCCCTCCTGCTGTGTGCTTCTCACCACTGCCTTCACCACTCGCCTTTGCAGCCCTTTCCCCATCTCGTGCTCAACTATTCCTACCAAACTCTGCCATGCCGCCTTTACCCACGGAAACAGCCCTGCAGGCACCGGGACAGGCCAGGACTGTGTTATGTGCCACATCTTTGAACTGGCAATCTCAGTTTCCACCTCTGCTTGAACATTTTAGCTCCCTCAAGCAGCTCATGGTCTTATTTCTAGTGGTCCCACCGTGATGGGCAACCGACCCACCGCACACCCGACCACTGCTGGCTGTAGGGCTGCAGACCTGCTTTGGCACAAGCAGCATTAGCCTCTGAGCTCTATTTAATTCATGACTAACGTGGAACACGCAATAACTGTTTACGTTACTCTTTTAAAATGTACTTTTTTTTTCAGTTTTAGAAGTTGCTGATACGATGCATCTTTCCAGTGGAAGCAGTGGGTGATGACAGGGCAATCCAGCAAACTGCATCTGCTTACAAAAATGAGACTTTGTTCAGCTGAACACTAAATCTTTGATAAATTAGTCCGGGCTTTGGTGACGTACATGTTGAACCAATATGACAGTTTTATATGGATTATGATTATTAATGTTTTTGAAAAATAGGGAGCGTGAGCCAGACATCCAGTGCCGAAGCTGCGGGACCACCAGCAGAGGCGGGAGGCTTTCAGGAAGGCTTCCTACAGGCACTGTGTACAATCTTTTTGCACTCAGAGCATATGCAACGTTTTAATCTGCAGCAAGCGCGCCGGGGTCCTTACTGTCTGCGCCAGGAGGTCACGCCGCGGCCCCGGAGACGCATGCCTGCACAAGACACTCAAGTACCACGAACAGAATGGTGTTTTTTTCTGAAGTCAAATTTGGCCTGAAAACATTCCACATTGTTCACTCGTTTCAGCCTGAACTGATTGTATTTACAAAGCTTAAGCACGCTTTTGAGCCTCGGAGCACATCTCCCATCAACCACTGCCAACACATAAATTCAAGGCTATACACAGCACATGTCCTGGCTCTCTCTGCCTATAAATATTAAATTCATAAAGCTGGACGACCATGGTAGCTCGTGGGCACTTCCTTGTAAGACACTGGAGATGCCCTGGAGCAGTTGCTTGATTTACCAAGCCCCTGTTTTCCCCTTGTTTTCTCTTCAGTGAGCAGTGTAGCAGGGATGAGGATCAGATTTGCTTCCCTCTGGACTTGCTTGCCCACCGGTAAAGGTCCAGATGGGGTTTGGTTGTGCCTCTTCCCCAAGAACTTTGTCTCCCATATAAACCCAGGGATTTCTGATAGCAGCCTCTGTCAATCTGGTCGAGGAAGGAGCACCACAACTGCAGCCTCCCTGGCCAGATCTCGTCCTGGGCTAGGTCAGTGCAGGTCCACAAGGGCCAGACACTTCATCTCACTCATGAAAAAGGCTCAAGTTTCTTGGCTGATGCAATGGCTGCATCCCACTGCCACTTCCCAGGGACCTTCAGGCCAAAACTGAGGGAATGGGAACACAATGCTTCAGCTCCAGTGGAGATGGAGAGTCTCTGTGTCACAGGATCATGTGGGGCTCCAGGCGTGATCCTGTTCTCTGAGCAGAAGCCTCCAGCACTGTTTGAGACATCCCTGCTCGACTGGCAGATAGGATGCAGAACCACCAGCAGCTGGGCATGAGGCATCTCTACAAGCTATGGACAACCATGTTGAGGTACTTGGCTCCTGCCCGTGGCCTGCACAGGATTAGGCACAACACCTCAAAACATAATTTTTTCCTAACTTTTAGAAATGCTTTAAGGAACAACACTTCCATGAGCTGCCCTCTGCTTAGGTTACCATGAGGGAGCTTTGATGGTCTGCAGCTATCCCCTGCCCAGCATGGACCCATACATCTCATCTTCACTCCCCACCTTCTCACCTAGACCACAGTGCCACCTCCTGTATGCACCAAGATGGGAATGAGCCCAGCTTACAGCTCTTCCTGTACTGGGTTCGTCTAGATCCTCCCCTGCTTTCCTGTTTGCTCTATTAGAGCTCTGATGTGGGTGCAGCTCCTCTCAAGCAATCGTGGCCCACCATCTAACTTTAAATACCCAAAGAGAAAAACCAGGAGAAAGATGCTCAGCAATGCAGTTCAACTTTATCAAATTCTTCACGTGTTTGTTGTGGTGTGTTTGTATTCCTGGGCTTCTGCTTGCAGGAGTGTTGCTGATAAAATCATCTCACCACACATGGACTTTGCCTGTTTTAGCTGATGTTTACAGTGCTCAAACAGTAAGAGAAGTTCTAGATCCCTTGGACAAATGTCCCGTGGTCATTTGCGTTATCCTGTGGACATTTGTTTTATCCCATGGAGTCTTGTGCTATCCTGTGGCAAATGCTGATCAAACTGCTTCATAGAAGCCCCAGTAGGAATCCTGCCTGCTCTCCCCTAAAGCCTTGTCATGTCTGGCAAGGCAGAAGACAACTCTGACCTCTTGCCCCTGCACCCAGAGCAGCAGGAGACCTCTGCTCCTCCGAGACCATCCTGGAGCTGCCAGGAAACGCACCACTTCTCTTATCTCATTGTTTCCCTTGCAAACAATATCTCTGTTGGACGATTCCCTTCACTGAACGTCCTCATGCCTCCTCAGGGACACAGAAAGCCCCATCCTGTGACGGTACCAAGGGCAGCAGCACGGCATGGAGCCTACAGGCTGTTTCCCACAGATTGGAGCATTCCTCCCATGCCCTGGAGAAGTGACCTGCTCACCACTTCAACCTCCAAGCACGGAGTGGCAGCTCAGGAGGAGCGCCTGGATAGGCAGCCAGGGGACATCCCCAGTGAACAGAAAACAAACAAAGGAAACCTGCCACAAGCCTGGATACTCCCTTTGCCTGAGAAGTTATTCCATGCAGCTTCTTGTGCAACCCCTCTGTGGAGCCAGCGCCAAGACCAGCGGACAGAGCTGTGTGAGTATGACGCCATGAAATCTTCACTCGAGGCAAACTCGCCTAGTGTTCGGTCACATTGTGATCCCACGCTCAGCAAGATTTGCCAACTGTTCACACCCCCAGGGCTTTTAGGATAGTATCTCCTTCCCAGCCTCCAAATTCCCAGCATTGATATCTGCCCCGAGCTGCCCATGTGGCCTGAGACAGCAGCGAAGAGCCCAGTGATGGAAACTGGCAGCTGTCTTCATCCAGGACAGCTCCTGGCCTTCAGCCTGAGGACGATGATGAGAGATAGGGCTGTTCTCAGGGGAGCATCTCAGCTCTGGCCTCAGCCCCATCCCCTCGAGCTGTTTTGAAAAGGAGTGATTTCTCCTTCATTTTTCACAGTATGAATCTTGAAGTGGTGAAAAATAGAGGAAGTGGCAATCAGGAAATGGGTTATTACCCCCATCTTCCCAAGATCCACCTCTCTGTTAGTCATCTAATTAGGCTGAAAATATCTGGGACAAAATCAAAGTGACCAGTTGTGTGCTTCTGAAATGATTGATCTTAATGTGGACTTGGAGTGATTCACTGGTGCAAATTCCTCGAGAACTGAGTCCCTGCGTGTGCATCCGTGTCCAAGGCACACCTGTCGGCACCCAGCAGCCCTTCTCAGGAGAAGGACTCCCTCATGCTGCAGAGGCAGGCTGGTGTGACCGCATTGTGAGCACAGGCAGGCTGGTGTGACTTCTGTAGTGTAATTTATTATATTCCAGTAGCACCCAGAAGTTAAACTGGAGAGTATGTATCACATACAGCATTGCAGGTGATGTCACCATGTGGAAGCAAGGGAAGACAATCAGAAAATGTCAGAATTGAGAGGAACTTTAAAAATGAGGCTGAATGACCATGGTTTGATGTGGTGGCACATGGTGACCATCACAAGAAGGTAAGGCTGCCGGGACAGTGGGTTGGCACAGTGGTGTAGCTAGAGACTAACATTGTGGCAGGAGGTGTCTCCATGGAGGGCAACCCACTCAGCGGGCTCTGACTATCATCAGGGCATCCCAAAATGCTGCCAGCCCTCTTTATCTTCCTGCCTGCAGTGCTGCAGAACTGACACCTCTGCTCTCTCCTTCCCTTGCTAGCAAATTGTCTGTGAACATGGGATGCGGGAGCATGTCTGGTCGAACCTACAGCGTTGACGGGGTGGGGGGTGAGCCCGCGGGGACGTTTCTGAGGGATGAGCTGTATGGAAAAGGCAATGGCAAAGCACTGCTGTTCCGTGTCTGCCTGCTGCTTCTGCAAGACCTTGTGATTTTTAGAGAAACACTGGGTCAGTATTGACCTTCCACAAGGTAACAGCTTGAAACCTTTGCTAAACAACGAGCCCTTGGAGGAACTGGGAGGAGGCCTGCGCTATACAAAATCCCATAGCTGACATCTGTGGAAAATACAGAGTTGTGCCCAGTGCCAGCTCTCTGATCAGACCCAGACCACCAACAGCCTCCAGGAAACATCCAGGGCCTTGAGAACAGTGTGTCTTGGGTCTGTGACCTGGTGCAGCTCTCCGAACTCTTTCTGTGGTTGGCGTCCAAATGTCACGGTGCAAGTGCAGGACTAGAGCTGGGCTTTCTCGGCTCCCTTTGCATTTGCCAGAGTTAAACAGGAATTTCTAGTGCCTGTCTGTGAGCTGAGGAGCAGGTGAGATGATCTGCTCCCTAAAGCACCCATTTCTTGCTGCTGGTTGTGAAAAGACTCTGCGTGATGGACTCGAATGGAGAGGTCTAGCACTAGCTGAGGCAGTGGCCTCACTGAACCACTTCCAGTGATTATTCCAGGGTGTTCAGACCCCAGTCCAAGCTTTGCTTGGAGCCTCTTCACCCAATGCAGCTTGAAATAGAAATTATTTCTTTGCTCCAAGTGGTATTTAACACAGCCCTGGTCACTCTACAGCCAGCAAGCAAGAAAGCCCTCCCCACATCACACACCACAGCAGAGGGTGTGCATCATCAACATTGGTGTGGCCAGGAGGGCAATTCTGGGCACTTGTATGTCACATTGCCCAAGAGAGCTGGAAATACTGGAAAATTTCTGTGCAAGGAGCACTTGCTCTGTGACCGCCCAGCACCACACTTAGAGGTCCCATGGAGCCAGCGCTCCCTGTGTGGGCAGTCAGAAGAGCTGGGCCCTTTGGAGAGCCCACCAGTGTGGGTGAGTTAGGTGCTGAGGCAGATGGAGAGGATGCTGCTTTCACACTCATTGTCCTCAAGTTTTGATGCCTTCTCTCACAACACCACTGCTCCCCCACACAGGCGTTGGCACAGAGGCAGCCCCAGCTCCTGGCGCCGCCTGGGGAAAGACATCCCTGCAGCCAGCTCGCTGCTAACAGGAGCCATCTCCAGGAGGGGTGTGAGTGACAGATGGGGGTGTAAAGGATGGATAGTGGTGATAATGCTGGGATGTTGTACTGTGCTGACGCTCTGGAGGGAAAGGGAGAAAACCAGATTCATCCACATAGGACGAAAGAATGAAAGCTTTGAAAAAAGGAGCAGAGTCTGCCTCAGCAGTGAAACGACAGGAGCCATAGGAGGAAAATTTCCCTTCTGGATATCAGAGACAGAGGACTTGTCTTCATGTTGACATGAAGCAGCCTGAGCGCTCCAGCTGCCTCAACTCCTGTTCTTGTACAGAGCTTATTCAGGTCTGGACGTGGCAGCACCACTGAGGGTACGGGTGGCAGGCCCAGGGCTGGTGCTTTGGCTTTCCTGCAGACTTCCTGTTGCCTAATGCCGCATGACACATCCCCTGTGGAGACTTCAGCACCTTTCCCCAGTGCTCCGTGCTGATCCCCAGCTCCCGTGAACAAGCCCCTTACTGTTCAAGCCAGCCTGCTCTCCCATTCTCAACCTCTTTCCACTCTGAGAAAGAGATGCAAACACCCAGGAAACCAAAGCTACAACCCTGCTTTCTGCAGTCCCAGAAATGCAGCACAGTGGATGGAGAAGTTGGGTTGGAAGTGGAGCCACAGCACCTAGAGAGTCATCCACAGCTTCTGCCCATACCATGGGCTAACCCTGGGCAGGGCACAACGGCTACAAGCCCCCGTTACATGGGCTGCTGATCTATTGTCCCTACAAGCTTTGTCAGCTGTGATTGTGGTTTGAGAATAGAAGCTTTAAGGATTGCCGTTCAGGGGCTACCTGTTTTTTGCCACAGGTTCTTAGCCCTGCTCTTGTGTCCAGCACTATTTTCTGGCAAAACAGTCCATCAAAAAAACTTCAGTGGAAAACACATGCAAATAGCTCTGAGATAAAACACCTCCGTATGAATCTGGGCTGTGCTTGTAGGTTTTAAAGTAATCTTAAAATAAACTTTAAAATCTTAAAATAAGCAGTAATGTTCTAAGTATGCTGAAAAGGCTCAAAAAGCAGCTCTCAGCCTCAAATTTGTTCTCGCTGCTTGTTCTGTTTGCAGAACTCCTTCTAGGCTGATCTTGCAAATTGCCCAGGGCTGACTGGTGAGTCCTGGGGGCTGGGGCTGGTGGTGCCCGGATCACATTGGTTACTGCTGAGACAGACACTCAGTGCCTGAGGACAGCCCCGCTCCCAGGCAGGATGAGGGTTTAGATAGATGTAGCATTTCTTTCTGAGCTGTTCCTAGATTTGATTTGGGTTCATTTATAAATGCAGGGCAATTGGTGATGCAGCCTGGGCTCTTTACCAAGGACGAACCATGCTCTTAATTCAAAGGAAATAGCGTTGTTTTCAGAATTTGGTTTAAATCCAGCCGCATCCAAAACTTTCCTAGTGAAATGGGAACCCCTGGTACCCCTCAGTACTCAACATCACCAGCGTCGCTGTTGTCATTAACACTGACTCTGCTTCTACTACCAAGTCATGGCTCTGACAGCTACGTAACAAGGTTTCTCATCTCAATGAAGCATGGAGGGCTCCTGAGACCAGGCCCTGCAGCAGCCCTACCCATCCTGCTCTGCCATTCCTGAGCTCATGGGCACAAGTGTCCAAAAAATCCAGGATGATTTTTCTCATAGCATTGCATTGGATTCAGGAAAATCTTACTGACATGGAGAGCAGTCCTGTACTTGTAAACCTGAAGTCTTCCACGAGGCAGGTGGTCGTGTCCCTTGCAGGGCTGGTTTGCTTATGAGGGGACCTGCAGCACCAAATGAAGCACTGGTTGAGGTTCCTCAGTGCACACAGTTCCATAGCTCAGTGCCGGGCAGGGCAGCTTCTGTCCCAGACCTGCTTGCCTGGCTTGCATGGCGTTACACAGCACGGATGTCCTTTGCAGTGAGTTTGTGCAATGTGCTCGCCATCCCAGGTCACTCCCTCCCCAGCACATCTGCTGAAGGCCAGTGGAGCCCAGCTCCCAGTTCAAGTTCTTCCTGCGGGTGGATTATGGCACTGTGGCACCAGGCAGGTCCAGCTGGGATTGACCACCCCCAGAAACCTGTTCTGGGGACAATTGCACCCCTACCAGCAGCTGCCTCCCCATGTTTCTGCAAGCAAGCATTGGCTTCTCTTGTAGAAGGTAATTTGAATATCTTTGGTTATTGCCACGTCATTTAACCGTGTCCTAATTTTGTGGCATTTGCAGTTTTGTCTGATCTTTGTCTCTTATTTTGTTACATTTTAGAAATGTAATAAACAAAATCTTTCTATAAGAAAGAAAACATAGCAGAGATTTGAAATGGAAAGTGAGGGCAGACTGGACCTCTGCCTCTCCATTGGATGCCAGAAGGGGTGGAAGAAAGAAAACCCACAATGACAAACACTATTAATAAAGTGATGAAGGCGGTTCTCAAAGAGGAGGGCAGCTGGAGGCAGAGCCAGCTCGCTGGCCTTGGACGATCCCTCTGCCCAGCGCAGGGGCCTCGCCAGCTTGAGTTGGCAGAAGGAGCTTTCAGTGGGTGGGAAAGGCCACAGACTGACCTAGCAGGGCTTTGGGAAAGGTCCCAGACTGCTGGCAGAGGACTCGTGCCCGAGGGTTTTGTTCCCGCTGCAGACTATGGAGCAGACCTATGCATTGGGTGGGTCATGCCCTGTGTGTTACCCCTCTAGCCCCATGTCTGGGGCTCTGAACACTGACTAAGAACATATCTGGTGACAGAGGTCACATTCGACTCTTCTTTTCACCTTGGCGACCTGGAACCTCTCTGTCTTTGGCTACCCCAGAAAGTGCGACACCAGGAAAGGCAGGGCAGCTGCTGATCTCCAGAGACCTTCTCATCCCCTTGTCAAAGTCTAGCAAAACTATGGGGTGCATTTGGCCAGACTTCTGCCTCTCTTGCCCTCAGCTGTTGGCACGGGCAGCAGCTGGAGCATTGTGTGTCTGCAGCACGTGCCCTGGTCTCTCCCACTGAATCATCTGGGCTTCAGTGCCCATCCTGTGCAAGCCACTGCATAAATTGACAGAGCCGCCCAGTAAGAGCTTTCCATAATAACCCCCTGACCTGGGGATCCAGTACATGGTCTGCCTTCTAGTGTTCACTGATGATGTCAAAGTACATGTTAATATGGAGAAGAGTCATTAGAAAGCACCTACAGCTCATTCCAAAGGCAATGAGAAGGGGTGGAAAGGAGGTCCTATGTGCAGGGCTGAAGTCTTCTTCAACCTTCAGACCTGCTCCACAGCATTTTGCCCCAGAGCCATCACAGTCTCCACCACACCCATGAGAAGTCTCAGAAACAGCAGAGCTGGCCCTGTGCCAGCCCATGGTCATCCTTTGTGCTCTGAGGTGGGACAGAACAGCCCCCAGTGTCCCTGACACTGCATGCCCGCAATGCTCGGTGTTGGAGCAGGACTCTGACTGCAGGGCACAGGCTGGGCAGGGACTGTGCTGGGAGGGATTCCCTCTCCAGTGAGCCACCGCTGAGGATCAGTACTGGGCCGTGCAGAGGCCTCCAGGGGAGCCCAGTTTTCTGAAAAATGCATTGCTGTGACTTTCGGATCACAGACACATTTCTAACAATTTTCATCACCAAAAGCTGTTAAACACCTGCTACAGAGCAGCAAAAAGCAGGAGATTGTGCTGGTCAATCTAATGATCTAGATAAAGAGACAGAGAAATGTTCTTCGTAATGCCCTATTGCTCGGTGCCATGAAAAAGAAACCTGGTATGGAGACCTGCAGAGGAATATTCTGATACTGAGTGGCTGAGTGACAAAAAGGCCAACACAAATTCATGTCCTGGGGAAAAACAATCCACAGAGAAGAGCAACAAGGATGACCAAAAAAAGAGGGGAATCCCAGCTTGGAAAGAGAAGACTGAGCCAGGAGACCTCAGTTTGGAGGACTGGCCAGTCAGGAGTGGCCCAAACACCACCAATAGGAAATGGTTGTTCACTGAAGGGACTCAGGAGGATCAGTGAAGCTTCAGGTTTAAAGAAGACAAGAAGAGGGATTTCCTCACCCACTTTAGAGTTCAGCTGTGGAACTCTTGGTTGCAGGATGCTGAAGTGCCAGAGGGCTGGATGGGTTCAAAAGGCACTCAGATATGTCCATGAAAGAAATCCGTCACAAGATACTAAACACAGAGCTGTTAGGCTTGATTCAAGGAGCCTCTGAGGTCCAGGTGGGTAGAGATCAGACCTACAGCAAGAAGCATCCCTGGGCATTCAGCACTCTCCTCTAGCCGTGTCACCATAGTTGGAGATCAGACACTCAGCTAAACTGACCTGTCTTTTGACCCCCAATAAAGCCATTCTTATATTCTCTGTCTTCCATAGCTGGATGTGCTGCAGGAGCTACCCATCAAATCCTGTTCGTGGCACGATGGGAGTGCAGGAGGGGAGGAGAAGCCGTGGTCCAGGGAAGGACAGGGATTTGTGTCAATGGCTGTTGAGGTCTGGCTGAGGCACAGTGAATGCTCCAAGCCTCTGAGGAGCTCTATGGCCCCACACAACCCCCTGCTGCCAAAGGACTTTCCTCAGAGCTACTTGCTAAATAATGGAATATAAATTTCCACCTTCTTGCGGCAAAGTTAAAAAAAAACATTAAAATTAACCAAATTATACCCTGGTCTAAACAAAGGAGGTCTGGGGCTGCCAATGTCACAATTATTTCAAATGGCTCCTGATATGACACAGATAAATTCCCGATTACCCAATGGAACAAGGCTACCCCAGGGGAAATGGAGAACAATGTGTTAGAGGGGGCAGAGACCCGGGAGATGAAGAATTTACACCGCACTGCTGCTGCAGTCCACGCGTGGCAGGTAGCAGGGTGGGATCCCATCCTTATCCAGCCCCGGTGCCTCAGGTGGGACCGTTCTTCCAGCAGAAGACGGGCCCTGGGGCACCAGGGAATGGGTCAGTAAGGGGGACTTACGTCAAGGGTTTTGCAGCCTCTGCTGATGAGAAAGCTGGGGGTGGGCTAAGGGCTGCCGGCCGGCTGCAGGGTACCAGGCTGGACACTGCTGTCCCCGCCAGCACAGGGACCATCGGGGTACACTCAGTATTTAATAGCTACCAGGTCACCCATTTTCTTCTGTGGGCCATTTCAGCTCCTCCCTGGCAGCAGTCAGCTGCTTTTCACAGGTGAGCTGAGCCCCAGCACGGTACCATGGCCAAACCATGCTCTGTCTGCAAAGGGCTCATGCCACTACCTGTGCAGCTGAACCCCCTTAACCAGCTGAAAAGCTCTGCAGGAAAATCCACCATCCCAGACCACCCTGCACCAACCGTGCTCTAGCTCAGAGCACCCATGGGCTCTTCCAAGCGTACAGGCAGCTGGTGACCTAGGCATAAGGTGGCACAATCCCTTCCCGAAAGTCCCTGTCATCTTCACTGGGAGTGGTGGGCACTGGCCTGGGGGACCCTCTTGCATTATTCAGGACCAGATTTGTCAGAGAATGACACCTGTCCTGCTCAGGGAAAGCTTCTCCCCTGCCAGAAGAACAACCAGGGCACTGAAGTTTGGGGTACACAGTGACGACTGCGAGGCCCATGTGCAGGGCTAAAAGCACCACACACTCCTCTGCAACACCCCAAATCCTTCTGAGCAAGAACCTGGGATGGAACTTTGAAGTCTTCAATCTCTGGTCTGTGTTATCGTGGATTTCTCTCATCTGACCACGGATCTTAGTGATTTGCTTGTGCCTCTGACCACAAGGATCTCAGCAGCATGCTGCAGAGTGAAGCAGCGAAAGGCTGCGTGCTGCGGAGGCAGAGATGCTCGTGTGCTTTAGGAGAGTCAACTGTCAATCGAAGAAAGAAGGCAATGAAGAAAGGAGATGAATGAATCCCTCCGGCAACCGGATCACGCAGTCCGTCAGCTGGAGAAGCAGATGAAGACACCCTTTCCTGATGCAGACTGCACCTCTGCTTCCAGAGGTGCTCCCCTCCACTGCAGCCATCTGCTCCTAGCACCAGGTCTGGCTCCATAAGGCAGAGCTACCTGTGCTGGAGCAGGAGCCTCTGGGCTTCCCTCTCTGACTCAAACAGCCTTTGTGCCACCTCAAGCTGGTTTCAATCCAGGACAGGGGACAGATAGTGAGGGACGAGCCCGGGGCTGCTCAGTGGAAACTCCATTGATTACTTGGTGCGGTACCTTCCCGACATCCTGAGCACCTCAGCCCTGGGGGAAAATCTGGGTTCTATCAGCTCTTATAAGCAAGTGTTTCGAAAGGTTTACAGAAAAGTAAAGTAAACAGATCTCTGAGTAACAAAAGAGCCCCGTTTATGCATTCTTTGATTCACTGTAAAGGATGGTGTAAACTGACTTTTTAACCAAGCATTAGGCAAGATTTGGGCCCCCGCCATTATATAATAAACAGTGACATGGCTATATTAAAATATTTACTTAATGCACTGAAGTGACTTATAGTATGAGTGGCTACTCAATAGGATGGCCTAAGTGTTAAGGCGTCAGGTGCCATCGCCTGTATAAATATTCTGTGTGCACTTGTTTATAGGAAAACCCCATCTGGATTTGGCTAAAGCAGCAGACACCCTGCTGACCCCAGCTTTTGCTATTGGAAAATATAACACAAGTGTTCACTCATCTCGAAGAGCAGCAGCGGTTAAGTGCCATCTGACAGACAGAAGGGTATTGGCTTTTCTCAATAGACAGCAGGCTTGGTGCTGCGAAGGGCTTCACAGCAGCAGCTCCCGAGATTTACAGCATCCTGTGGACCAGAAGCAAAAGGCTCTGCCTCCTCGCTCACAGCCTCAACAGAGAGGAGACATCGCAATACCTGGGCACATGCAAAAAGACTCAGAGCCCTCCAAATCCAGCTGAAAGTCAGTGGTGGGCTGGGCCACCTTGTGAGGAGATAAGAGGTCAGGTCCCCTTCTCCACCTGTCTGGCTGCTCTAAATGTTAAGTCGCTTCTGCCCATCTGTGGTGTCCACCTGGTTGTATGCACCCAGTGGAAGAAGTTTCTGGAGCAGCCTGTAGCACGTTGCCACCTCCTGAGCCAGCAGTGGGAGCAGGGAGCCTGGGACTCTCTGCCAGGAATTTTCTTAGGTCCTTGCTGGCAGGCAGGGAATGGACATCTGGGAATCCTCTCACGGGCTGGAATGGAGAGGTACCTGCTCCCAGCTCCTGCTTCTCCCAGCTCCTCTCCCACACAAGACCTTGACCCAGGCAAGCACTACCCTCTTCTAAGGACGCCTTGCTGCTTCTCCCACACAACACTAACATGCACACGGGAGTATCCAGACACCTGCTTATCCAATGAGCCAGTTTCTGCACCTAACTCAATCGTAATTCAGCTGGTTTTAAAGCAAGTGACATGAATTATGTTGGCCTTTCAGGTAAGACCTCTTCAGGACCTGCCACAACAGCACCAGCATTCCTCACTTCCACAGAAAATATCACCCTGACAAAGGCAAGAAACGTATCATTTTTCACAGACGCATCTTTTTCTCCCAGCCGATCTACAAGCAAGTAACAGATTGGCATCTTTCTCCTACTTTTTTTCAAAAAGTGGGCTCAGCTTAGAGGAGATGTAGGGCCATGAAGGGAGAAGGAAGAGAATGGCCTGTCCTGGGTCACCCCGTTTGAATGAGAGGCATGGAAGTGTCTCACCTTCCCATCACAACTAGGGCCAGGGCAGAGGAAAACACCTTAACTGCTGATTCCTTGACTTCAGTGCCGAGGAGTGTCAGTGCGCAAACATCTGTGCCCACTCTGCCTCCAGGAGCTTTAATCACCAGTGGGAGGACAGGGGAAAGGGTGCAGATGCATTTGTCAGGTGCAGCACAGACCTTGGGAGATCTCTAGGCCACACTTCTGCTCAAAGTAGGACTAATGATGACATGTAGAGCTGAGTCTTGAACACCTCTGATGGTGGAGACACCATGCAGGAAGTCAGTTCAGACTGGCTCCTTCTTTCAACCCCTTGGGGTGATCTGGGTAGAAGCAGGAGATATGGGAAGGTTGCTGGGAGCCTAATCCCTGCTCTCAGGCAAGGTCCTTGCCACTTCAGTTTCATCTGGAAGGCTGCTGGCCTCAAAGCCCTCGGGTCCTTCCCTGAGTGCTCCTGAGTAGGACACACGGATGATTGGGGTGCTCAGTGTCCTCCTGCTCTTGTCCTCCAGCTCTTGCCAGCTTGGCTTTCTTCCCGCAGGCAGATGTGAAGCTGCCAGACAGATGGTATTTCAGATTGCCAAATAAAACCTACTAAGCCAGTAAAAAGATACTTTTCCATTGGAAAATGACTGTGAAGGAAAATTTATGACTGTCAGCAGAGCTCTCTGCATGCTCTGGAGGCTCGGTCTGACTGGGAGCTTTCTGCAGGGACAGTCCAGTGGAGCTCTTCTCCCCTTGGCCAGTCCTGCAGGAGGCAGCAACTGGCTGAAGAAACTAACCCACTCCCCGAGGGTTCTTCATACTGCTAGTGGCTGCGGGAAGTCCCCATTCTGCTGGTGCCCTGAGGTGAAGATCTACCACAGGTCGTGGAAAACAAGTATGATCTTGCTACCTCCTGGGTGAGCCCACCACCAAGCCAGGGCTAGATGCATGCTCAGTGCCTCCCCTCCATGTGTATCCTAAGGAATGGGACCTCATTGCTTTCAGACTGCTCCAATTGCTCTAAACCTGCCCAAGTCCTAATGCCCTGCCATGAACTTCCTCTTCTTCCCATGCTGTGAGTGGTTGCCAAAGCAATAAACAGACTCTGC
The DNA here is from genome assembly GCF_000710305.1 of Buceros rhinoceros silvestris. NCBI lineage: Eukaryota > Metazoa > Chordata > Aves > Bucerotiformes > Bucerotidae > Buceros > Buceros rhinoceros. Next base: position 30,449 of record NW_010414415.1, read on the forward strand.
TCCACCATCCTGTTAATTCATGGACATCTTCAGGGATACTCCGCCGGGAACAGACCCTGCTTGTCTCATCCACCACAGCCTTTCAGACAGGCACAAAATGACAATGACCGCTGAGCATCTTTACTACCTGATTTTGTACCCAGCCTTCAGCAACCTCGCTCAGACCATCTCCTGTCTGCGCGTGCACAGGGATGTCCCCTGACCGCATGCAAAATCGCTGCAGCATTAAGTTATTCGACAGCTATCGCTTCTCCCTGCCTGTGATACGTAACTGATACATAAGGAGGTATTTCAACATTATACTTTTCTTGACAAATCCACATCAGCTGGCTGCTACACCTCATCCTGTCCTGGTCTAGATGCCTCCAAATATCACATTTATTTGTTCCCAAATTTCACAGTATAATTGGCATAATGTGGATTATGACTTACGCCTCAATGCTTTTTCCTCTCCTCCTGAGGACAGACACAATCTTGATCCTGCCCTTGTTCTCAGGGAGAGCTGCCAGGAGCTGTGAGATGGCTTCAGTCCCCTGAATGATCTAGAGAAATCCAGCAGAATTTCAGCAGGCCCAGCCAAGGTGAAAATAAATTGATTTCACTTATTTGAGCACTCTCAAACTGATTCTTTTCTTAGTCGATCCACATTTCTCCCCCTTTGTAGCTAGTTAATTGCATTAATCACTTCAATGAAGTTAATCACTGTAGGAACAGCTGAAGCAGAGAAACCATTGAATTCTTCAGCCCCACCATCCCATCTGGTGTTAACCTTCTCTCTGCAGTGACAAGAGCCCTCGCTTCCTTTGACTTTCCTTGGGCTGCCAGCCCAGCACCTCTTTTAACTAGGAGGAAACTGCAGCTGGGCAGCCTTGCACCCTACCTGAAGAAAGGAGATTCCTTCCCCTGGGGAAAGCCCGGGCAGTGGGTGTATGAGGAGAGAGAGGGACCACAGTGATGGACAGGCTCACCCTGCCCAACTCTCCCCATGGTGGTCCCACAATACCCCGAGGTCCAGGTGCTGCTGCCAGGGCTCTGATCACCCTTACCACGTTGCAGGGGGATGGAAGTTGTAAAAGGCTCCCAGAATCTGAGCCTGCAGTGTTTCCAGGTTAGTTTTTCCCTTCCCTACCCCCCAGCGCTCCCCCTTTTCCCTGTCTTCCAGCCTGTAATTGTATAACATCCCGGATAGTGTAAATACAACCCAACTCCCGTTTCCTGTCAGACAACACTTTGCAGAGTGAACCTGCCTGCAGAGAGCTGGCACCGCAGCCGCTTGCACACGCTGTGTGTTGCGCTATCTTTACGAGTAGGATAGTTTAGTCTAGTACCATCACCCATGGGGTCAGGATGCAGAGATGACAGCAGCCTTACCTTGTGCTGGGGTTGGGAACTTTTATGCAGGAAGGATGGTGAATGTCAGCCCCCTGCATGCTGCAGAAGAGGAGACACAAACCCTTAAGCTCAAATTTTCTTGTCCAAGAAGCACAAGCTTCCCGTGGCTGCTACAGCTGTTAAGAGGAGGATGTGGACGATTTTCTTGCCTGGCTGCTCAATCCCAGCAGAGCATGGTGGCCACTGCAGAAGAGGTGGACGTATCCTGCTCTGAGCCAGGAGGAAGTGCTGCATCAGGAGTGGTGGAGATGACCACCTTTCCGAGGGAGCTTCCCCATGATGAGACGGGTGTGAACCTACCTCTCAGGCAGCTCCTCAAGACTCAAGACCATCCTACCTGCTCCCAGCACCACCTCCTGCCCAAAGCATCAGGGTGGGTATGTTCCCTGCTTACCTCCAAGCACAACAAAATGCTCCTGGTCCTGCAGCTGGTGGAGTTTTTATGAAGGCAAGGCCTTCTTGTCCTGTCTCACCATCATAGCTGTGTGGACTGGTACAGCCAGGCTTTCACTCCAGGAAGCCCATGGCTGCCTGATGTGCAATGGTCTCTCCCATCCCTTCTGGGGATAACAAAAATCAACAGCATCTGCTCGGACCTGAAGTCACCAGCCAGAGATGGACTCTGAAGCTGGGACTGTAGACTCCAAAACGCAGATGAGATGAGTGTCAGGTGGGTGGAAAGCAGAGATATTGGGTAAAGGTTTGGTACAGAACTATGGCATTTCCACCACAACAGGAGTCACGGGGAAGGACAACCAGTGCTGAGAGACATGGCACTGAAGCAAAGACTAGAGAGTGTGGAACTGGTGGGAAAGGTTGAGATGCTAGGAAGACTGACATATAAGGAAGGATTAAACACAACTGCTCTGGGCACAGAGCATACTGAGCCCCTGATTAGTGCTGCCCCATGCCTCCCGTGAGAGTCCTCACTTGTGAGCACTGGAATGATGGTATCATTGGCTAAAATGCTAAAAAAAGTCCTAACAAGATTTTCTGCAGAATAGTTTTATGAAAAGAAAAAACAGAAGCAGAAAACAAACATCTGCTAATAAAGCAGTTTCCACGTTTAAAAGAAGAGTAGTTTTTGAGCTAGCTCTGCTAGAAAATCAGATGTTGGAAATGAAATATTAGGATTAAGTTTTCCTAGAACTGCTAAAATCTCAGCAAAACCAGCTCAGCGGCTTCTACATGGGAGAAGAAGAACAGCTGAGAGTTTCTACCACCTCTAGAAGCTGAACCAGGAAACTGGCATTTGGCTGCATCTGGGGAACAGAGAACAGCCTCTTGCACGACCTGCAAGATGCCACCCACACGTGGGTGAGCTACAAGCTGAAAATTGCCAAAGATCTGAAGAACTTTGTGCTGAAGCTTTGCTGGCAGGAGTTGGGATTAGGCTGCTTGTCTGAGTAGAACATGACCTGTGCAGCACTCAGCCGTCAGCCTCACCGAGAGTGTCCCAGGCATGTTGGACAAAGCAGGTACTAAGCAAGGGGTCCCTCTCCCCTCTCTGTCACAACTGGTCCATGCACCCTCAAAGCTTACCATGTTGGCAGCTGATGCCGCAAGAGACTGCTGTTGGTGTCAGGGAGCTCAGGAGATGCCCAGAGGCAGTGTCTGTCTTCCCAGCAAGGTTCCTAATTCTTCCCATCTCTACCAGAGGAGAGCACCAACCACCTGCTTGCAGCCGAACCCCAGCCCCCCGTGTCTCTGTGCTGTCTGTTTGACCTGACTGATACCCAGGAGATCCCCTGCCCACCCCACCTCTGCTGTCGCAGTGGTGTGCAGAGTCAGAGTTCTGACAGAGCTAGGGAAGCCCTGAGGGACCATATGGCCATATGCAGGCTGACATCTCAGCCCTTTCCCTGGCACGTGGGCAGGCGGGCAGAGCTTCTGATGGCAGAAGTTTGCAGACAGCTCAGTCTTGGGGAAGGGAAGGGACACGTAATGCTGTAACGAAGTACCACACCATGCTCAGGGCATGGGTGACACAAAGTGTAAGAGACTCCTCCAGTCTCCAAGTGTGTTCAGCATGTTCCTGCTTTCCAGACCTCACTTTTACTCTGACCAGTCCGTGTGGCGAGTGTCGTGCACTCCTGCCTGCTTCACTCCTGCCGCAGCAGAGGCTCCTGTGCCTGCAGCCCATCCCTCTGCATCACACCCGGCATTTCTGCTGAGTTTCAGCAGCTGCAGAGGCAGCTGCACCAGCTGCTGGGAGGAATCTGGCTGTGCCAAACGCCGTCCTCCAGGCTGAGCTCTTCCAGAGCCCGTGGCGTGTGCGTGGCTAAAGCTCTGCGTGGGCAGGTATGTTCCGAGTGCAGCCTGCTGCTCAGCACAGATTTGGTAGTGGCTGTGCCAGGAATGACACCACCACACAGCAGCTAAGAGCCTGCTGGTTTTTTGCTCCCTCTTTTGCCTGCAGCCATCCAGAGCTGCAAGCACAGAGTAGTTGCTGCCTGTTTGTGTTTCAAGAGCATCATCCTGGCAGGGTTCCTGACTCTTTCACAAGTGATGCAGCAGCTCAGACGCCCTGGGATCTCAATGGAATCCTCATCACTAAAGCCATTGCACAAAGCCGTCCCCCTGATTCTGATGGTGGGAATGGGACTGGTCACGCTGCTGCTAGAGGACTGGTGGCTTTTTAGGGTGAGACTATGGACGGGTGGGTCTTTCATTTCTCAGAGACAGCAGAAGCAATCCTGATGAGATAGTGCAGTCTCCATGTTGGAAAGCTGCTGTCTGGGCACAGGAAGGAGTTTGTTCTCCTCTCTGTGCCTGCATGGATGCCAATCCTTCCTTCATATCACCCCAAGTCCAGAAGACAAAACTGACTTCTCAGGTTGAGGGCCCAGCTGTGAAGCTGCCACGGCAGAGAGGGCAAAGCCTGAACTTGGAGGTTTCCCCAGCTGCTCTGGGAGAATGGCTGAAGTCTTGGTGGAGAGGTGGGGAGGGATACACCAAACACTGTCCCCGAGATTAGATGCAGCTCATCCACGTTCATGCCCAGCATTATGTTAGTTATTGACCTAATAAATGTCCGTTTTATAAAGCTAGAGATAAAACCTGTGCTGTTTACAAAGCTGTGGTCATGCCTCTGCTTGCAAAGGAGAGGTCACAACTTTGGCTTGGACAACTGCCCTGGACCACATCAAGGCTCTGGTTTACAAAGGAAGGCACAAAGTATCTTCAGGTACTTTTCTCCAGTTAACAATGATGGAATTCCATGGTCACTGGCAGGGACATTGAGGGAACAGTGTTTCCTGGAGGACAAGATGGGACAAAAATTCTGTCAGCACCGCCTGCACAGGGTCCTGCTGGTCTTGTGCCTCACATGAGGCATTCTGAACACCCTCTGATGCCTTCTGCATCCCAGTCTTGACCTCCTGCACTGCCACAAACCGGCCCTGCCCCAGCTCTCAGAGGTCAGTGAGAGGCGAGTGTGTAGAAGTACACAGGGCAGACCCATTGCTCCCATCCAAGCAGCTCCTTTGCACGGTGCCTGGCCCTGGGTTCCTCTTTGTGCTGCCCACGTACTCTGGGTGATGCCAGCAGAGACTTTCTGTGTGACCCAGAGTAGGATGGCCTCCCTTTGCTTCTTCACAGGCTCCATCACTCAGCACCAGTCGGCGCAGGAGTCTGGGGCCTGGATACTAACTGGACATCCTGTCTGATCTCTGCCTCGTACAAGCAAATGCAGTTTAATGTATTTCCTTCTAAAAGAGAGACTCCATGATTTTGCTTTTATTCCACTCTTTCATCAAATTACTCCATTGAAAGTAACTCTTGTGAGAAAATTTTCTGTCTCCCCTGGAGAGAGGTGCCACTCACTGTCTAAGACTCTTGAACTGGAAGGCACCTTAAGATAAGGACTTCAGGTTTGTGGATGGCACTTCCGTGGGACCATGAATATCATGTGTTTGCCTATTTCTTTCCCAGGAGTTTACACAGATCCAGTATTTTAACCAGACCCAATATCCCTGAAATAGTTGTTCTTCCCTGCCGCTTCAAGCAAATATATTTGTCCCAGGGAAGTCAGTATGAACACCCAGATGATTACATTATCTCTCTTTAAGAGTGGAATCACACCCTGCAGAACAACCAGCAGGTCACTCTCCCTTCTGGACGTGACAGGAAGGCCATACAGATCCGTTAGATCCTATAGATCCACAGCCCAGGGGTAACTGCCTGGAAACGATGCCTTCCGCGGGTGCCCATCACGTTGATCTGTGCCTGGAGGAGGGAACCTTGCTGAAGGCTAGTGGTGGTTATGAACACAGAAGATGAGAAGCCTCAAGCCACCGCTGGCCTGCTGTGCTTCCATCCTTGCGTGCCCTTTTTAGGTTGCCCACCCTTGGCAAAATGCCTATTAAAATGAAATCTGGTCATGGCTGAAGCTTCAAAGTGATCTACGTACCAAGCATCTCTTCCCCATATCTAGCCTTCTCTGAGTCCAGCTCCTTACTCTGGCCCAACTACTTGCTCTGAGATCCCAGGCCAGCCCTTCTGCTGTGCACTTTTTTACTCAATCTACAGGTTCTCCAGCTCTGAGGTCCTAAGTGGCCTCCACCTTGCTCTCCTTTCTACCTCTCCAACATCATCACTTGTTCTCAAACCCAAGACCTTCATCCCAGTACCCATCCTACCTGTTCCCCACCTGGATCTCCATACTGTTTCTCTGTCTCTTCTACCTGGGCTCCAGAGTCCATTTCAACTCCAGGATCCTTCTTGCATTTTCTTCCTCTGCCATCTAGGTTCCGTGCTGCTTTTCGGGCTGATCACACCCAGAGTCTTCTCCTTGCACAAGACTGTCCTCAGCAGCACTCAGAAAGAAGAACCCGCTGAACAGGGCTACAGCACAACCAGAGTAGACAATCTCACGCAAGACTTTAGGTGCTAAACTCCAGCTAGTCTCCATTGAGGCTGTGTGAACTTGGGCTGTTCAAGCACTTTTAACGTTCCCAAATTTGGGCATCTTTTCTCTAGGATAGCAAGACGCACATCTTGACATACACACCACCTCTGCCAAATGTCATGTTCTGCTCCATAGGCTGCATGTGCTGGAGCTTCTCAAAAGTCATCAGAATTTTGGAAAATAGGCAAAATCAACAGTTTTTCTCTAACCTCATTCTGTGATGCAGCTTAACTGAGTGCAGTGCAACTTTTCAAACAAATCCAGCCCAAGGCAGATACATGGCATGAGGAGTCCTGGTCCCGGCTGTTCATTAGAGTTACTGACAAATGACGATAGACCCTTGAGATGGAGAGTGTTGAGCGACCTGAACTGCAGAAGTTATTACTCACTCGTTTGTCATTAACCACAAGCCGCACTTCAATCTGGAACACTAAATTTGAGCTTTACTTGCCCTGAACTTTGGTTTACTTCAGAGGTACCAGTAGTTTGTAAAGGGTGATGCCGATGCCAAAATCCAGGACATGTTAACTAAGATGAGATCAGAGGAATTAAAGTTGTCAAAACAGTTCTGTAAAGTGCCATTGAGAGCAGACTTTGTCTGCCCAGATCAGTCAAGACAGACACCCAGAACTGTATTTGCCAGCCCTTTGCCCATCCTGCGATGATGCTTCTTTCCTGGAAGACTATTCTGTCTTCCAGCTGGACTTTGTCCTGATAGTCAGACTAACAAACACGTGTGACTTTGACCAGGACCATCACAGTGCTTGGATTGTTCTTGGCACGTGATGGGTCTTCTGAGCACTCTCCTGATGCCCACTGAAAAGTTTGCACAGATCCACTCTCCAGTACCCCACTCTTACCTCTTTCTTAAGTGGTTTCCATAGTTAAGCCAGCACATGGTCACCACTAGCAAGAATAATTAAGGTGGACTCCAAGCTTAAACATTTGAATAGCCCCTGTTGCAGTTGGTGGAGTGAACTATAATATTTAAAATCCACCCTGTGAGGGTGTATCACATACCTCCTGTCTGAGACCAGAAATGCTCTGCTTCCCTCCCAGTCTATGAGACCAGTCCTGAGCGCATGGACCTGCTTGGAACACTGTCAAAGGGCACAAGCTTGAATTTCTGGTACGTTTACAGCATACAAATGTTTTGAGGATCAAAAATTATTCAGTGACAGAGACTAACTGCAGATCACAGACAGATTCAAGACAGCCACCACCTGCTCGCAGTGGAATTAGAGGAAGATGTAGGCAAAACTGTCACATCTATTCAATAATTAATTACTGACCTTTTCTACGCCCGAATCCCTCTGCCTGCGCCACGTTAACACCCTGGTGGTCTGTGTAGGCTGTGAGCGCTTCACCTTCCCTTGCTGCTCAGCTCAGCCAGACATGCCGTGTTTCAAGATGCCGCTACAGGGTTTGCATTTCTGCACCCATATAAACTGGTCTGAACACAATTCAGCTTTTCACACTCTGTTCAGGAAGCCACAGTCCCCTCTGCCCGGGCACCTGGACCGGCAACTGCTCTCTCCAGCCACTCTGTTACAGCTCAGTCGTTCTCAGCACTAGCTGGATCACCACTTCAGAACCACCTCATTCATAGCTAGGACAAAGTTACTGCGGGGAAGATAATTTTTCAGCCAAGGATCCTCCATGCAGCATTGCCAAGATCGATACCACAGAATCAAGGAGACTTAAAGACTTTTTTGTACTTACTGAATTTAAGTTTGACACGTGCCCCTTCCTTTCTCCTGGTTTCTTTCCTACTTTTGTTTCCTACATGGCACTTTCACAGAGGTGGTATCTTACATTTTCCTTTTTGAATTTCATTTTTCCAGCCCTTGACCAGTTCTCTCACCTTCTTCTGCCTCCACCATCAGTACCAGACTGTTGTAGCTGGTGCTTGCAGCATGTCCACACCGTAGAACCACAGAGCGCTTCAGTAGGTACTGCAGGAGATGGGAAAGAGCAGCTTGTTGATGGTCTCCTCTCCGACAACCAGAGGAGCTGACCTGTGGGCCAGGGCAAGTGCCCGTACCAGACCGCCTCCAGCGTCCTGCCCCAAGAGTCAAAATGTCTTCTTCACCGTGAGGGGAAGGCTCAGAGCTGAGCTGGAGTAGCAGTGCTGCTTCCCAAGTGAACAGGGAAGAGCTGTGAAGGAGTCAGAGGGTGAAGATCACCCCCAAATCTGGTCCTACTGAGATAGAGGATTCCCTTAATCCATTAATCCCTTCTCCAGCTCCGTAGTACCATGGGGTCAGTGCATGCTTGACATGATTAAAGTACTGCAGGAACGAAACACTAATAAATAACTTTTATATTCTTCATTTCTTCAGTTGTGACATATATAAAAGAGATAAAATGAGCCCTCTGAGAATCCAGCCTAAGCTCTTATCTTCTGTTTGAACCGTTAAGTGCCAGCTTGGTTATTACTCATGCTCTTGACATTGAAGTTTTTCCTTGAGCAGTAACTCTTGTGCTGAGGTTGCTGTGAGTAATCTCTGGGATTTAGGCAGCTGCATGCTCAGGCAGACACTCACCAGCAGAGCTGAGCCCTGGTGCCTGCTCCCCTCTCCCGCTGCCACGCCCCAGCAGAGCTGGCTCTGACCCGTTTCCTCCACCTGCACTCAGGGATGAGGAGCATCAATGAAGTTAAGAGCCCAGGTGCAAGGAGAGCTCACCAGCCTGTCTTTCCTGAGTGAGAGGTAGGACACCAGTTCACATACCTAACTGTCTGGTTCTACTAGACCGGGGGACATCTCCATTCACAGAGACAGGATCTGTGCCCCCATGGACCAGCAAAATTCACCATCCTGGCCCAAAAGCCTATGGGGTCATGGTGACTAGGAGACAACTGTCCAAGAGGCTCTCTTGGCTTTCAGGCTGTCAATAGCAAGTTCAACAGCAGGTTGACCCAGACAGCTGCTGTCAGAGATGTCCTATTACACAATAGGTGTGAGGTTCACACACACCAGCCAGGACAGTACCAGAATCTGAGATGATGCAAGGAAAAATCCCAACTCAAAGCCAAACTGCCCAGGTTGGACGGGAACAAATGGCCTGGCTGCAACGCAGTTACTGGCCTGAGAGTTTAGAACAACTCTTCCAGTATTGGCTTACAAAGGGGAGCGGCGACATCATACCTCAGTGTTACTCAGCCCGTGGGGATTCATCTTTACCACACATTTTTCAGAGCAGGTTCCCAGAATAATTCTCTCGGTCTTTAAAATATTTCTTACTGCTAACCAGTAAAGCAGATTAAAAGGCACCTGTGCACTGTGAGAGACCTTTCTGAGGATATGGCTGTGTACGTCAGTGCTGGTCCATGCCCACTACAGCCTGCTAAGCCAGTGTTAGCTCTGGAAAACAAGGGTCTGCTGCCACTGTCGGATACCGATCTGCTACAGCCCATCACGAGAAAGCAAATGCACAGTGCCTCCTGAAGGACACCTAACCAGGCTGTAATGATCCTCTAAGATGTGAAACTTGGTGGCCAGGACACAGAGCCAGTGTGTGCCAGTCACCCACATGTCCAGCTGGAGTTCTCACCACATCAGAGGGAAAGATTTTGGTCAGAAGTTTAATGGCCCTCAGTGATGTATTGGCCGGTTCAGCTGGAGATGTGGGCAGCCTCTGTCAAAGGCAAGTTGCACTCATCCCACGGCAGGATCCTACCATGTCCAGAGGTCCAGCTCTACTGCTCAGAGTACAAGTCACCTGCTGTAGCAAGTGGTGTCTGTGAAGTGTGACCTACTGCTTTCTTAGCTCCAGAAAAGCAACGATACCCACGCCTGTAGCCTCTGCCTGTGGTGACCAGCTAAGGCTTCAAACACTCAGAGCCAGTCCTTACCCGAAAGCCAGCGTCTTCCTCAGAGAAGGCATTTGCCTGTCCGTGAAGGTCTGAAACCCACAAGGTTTCTTCCAGCTCCCCACACTGTCAAACCCGATCAGAGCAAACCAATAAACCAAATCAACAACCTCTTCCACCTCCAGCCTATGCCCTATTTTCTCTGCAAACAGACCATCTCCCCAGTGCCACCCAGTGCTGCCTGCAATCCCAGCGTGAACAGCTAAGGAGTGGGCTCCAGTGCCGGATGGGTACTGCGCAAACACACCCGTCACAGGGTGAGATGAAGAGCTAGTTTAACTCACCCTGAGCAAGACAGAGGCAGAGGGGTTTATGGACAGGGCTTGTGCTCAGGATCACATGTCCCCAGCTCTGTGCATCCCCTCTCCATGGCAGCAGGAGGTCTTATCCCCGCGGAGTGCAGCATCTGCAGTCTCCATCACTGGATGTCTCTCACCCAGCTGAGACACAAGCCCTCATGGTGCCACAGCCCATGTCCACAGTCTGAAATGAGAGTTTGCTCCAGGCAAGACTCTTCATTCCCTGACCGTCTCTCTCTTGGAGAGGAGAGGAGAGCAGACAACGGGCAGGATGCAGCATTCAAGCAGAGCAGGAAAATACTGAGAACCTGCAGTGATGGGAACCAGAGCAGACCAGAGACCTGCCCATCCTGGCAGCAGTACTTGCCTCTAGAGTAAAATCCGATG